>NC_056726.1:1199923813-1199943813 GCF_019279795.1 Protopterus annectens
ACTTATAGTGGGAAAATCTTCCTAGTTCTGGTAGTTTGATGAAGTGCAGTTCAATATTCTGAGTGTACACAAAGTGAGATTCAATGATCTGGCACTTAGAAGAACTCAGGTAGACCTATATATATATATATATATATATATATATATATATATATATATATATACATATATATATTTATATATATAGCCACACACACACACACACACACACACACATGCACACGCACACATATATGTAAATCAGTATGTCAGCTTTCAATGATAATAAAATGCTTTTTACAAATTATTTCCACTTTACATGAAATATATGTACTCTTGCATTTGTGCGTTAACACTGGAGATGGTGGTATGGATAAAAAAGCATTCAAAAAAGGGATACTAGACACACTGGACATTAGAAACTATGCACCAATCAGTATTTTAAACTACTGTCATTTTGAACAATTCTTGTATAATTTGCTAAACCATCACTTAAGATGAAGCACAATAAACTACATCCTGGCACTGACGATTGCACTGCCAATCTGCCTTGCCTGTGTATAATACTTTATAACAGTCGTCAAGATTTTGTCAATGGTCTAAATTATTTCCAGTGTAAACACTTCTGTTGCAAATGAGCAGGAACACTGTAGTCAAATACAGTGCTCAACTTGTAGAGTCCTTGGAATTACTAGGGAACACATACTGTCATTTTAATATTTTGTAACAAACCTGTCAATTAACTTTTGCTTTTCTTCCGGAAAAATCATTCTCTTGAGAAATCACAGATGTGTATTAATTGATGCTTGTGAACTGTAGATTGTAACAGTTTACTGCACCCATTAGTCCTATGAAAGGATAAATTACTAGCAATATATTACATCTGGTTTCATGTTACCAATTTATTTCCTTGGCTACCACTTAAGCTCAGAGCCAAAACTGTACAAATAGCATCTTTACAGCTAATAAGCAAAACCTGGATCTAGCATTTAAATACAGCAAACAGAAACAGTTTTAGTATCCTTGCTGCAATTTATTTGGAAGAAAATTTGAGAAAATACCAACAATATTAAATTTTAACTATTATTTGTATACTTCCAAATGCAGTATGGAAGAGAACCATCAGAAACTGTATTTCACAAACATTATTAATACTGCAACTGAAGCAGGGTTTGTTGAAACTGTCATGACTGCAGTAGTAGAATTTTATTTTTTCTGCTGACCATGATATAATATGAAAATTTATATAGTTTTGGATGTACAGCAATATATGCACTGATATGTCCATTTTTTCAAATTTAGCTGGGCACAATATATATATATATATATATATATATATATATATATATATATATATATATGTATATGCGTGAGTGTGTGTTTGTGTGTGTCCATACCTTTCAACTGTATTAATTTTTGCAGAATGTCCAGATTTTTGACTCATATTTTTGGTCTGTTTATCATAAAATTGTGGTTTTCTGGAAAATCACTAGCAAGTCATTAAGGGTTAAAGGCACAAAATAATGACAGACATTTGAGTTTCCGACTTCATACTCTTCAAAAAAATCCATGCTAGTGCAAAATGTATTATTCTGAAAACTTTCTAAGTCTGTAAGAGCCATATTTAAAAAGTGTCCTATTTTTGGGCCTTTATCCCCCATTATTTATGGCTTTTCCAGATTTCTTGCACTAAGAGGTTGAGATGTATGTATGCGCGTGTGCGTTTGCTGGGGGGAATACTCTATTTTTTTATGCAAAACTTACCAGTCATAGTATAATTGCAGAAACAGTATCCTATATCACTTCTGGGAAAAGATGCAGCTCTTTAATGAAGCAGTAATTTCTGCTTAACTGCAATAAAGGGAGAGATTTGTTGAATGAAATTAAATGAATGTTATATGTAATGAGATTATATGGCCATTTCTCTTGCACAGCATGCATTTAACTAAATGCTATGTCAGTAAAGCTTACTCCTTCAAGACTGGCATACGCTGAGATATCCAAAGTTATCCCCCATGGTTTTGCTGTCTATTATAAATTATTTCAACCTTTTCGAGCTGGTCAAGAAAATAGGGTATTTGCTGAATGGCTTGCTGAAGTTTACTGATGTGGCCTTTTACCTCTTCCCCTCAAGGGGTGGCGTTTAAAGTATAATAGATACAATTACAGCAGTATTGTATGACTGTTCTGGTGTTGTGGCATATTGTATAGTGTTATTGTAACATACAGTATAGAGTCACATATGCTTTTATAAAACATCTTGGAACTATGCACTGTCACTTATGCTGGTATTGTGCAATAAAATAACACAAAACCCACACTGCACTAGTTGCTGAATGCACTGCTGCACAGCAATTTGCTAACCCTGCCCAATAACGAATATTACCGCAGTCTTATTGAATACACAATAGTAACACGATATCTGCAGACTTAATGCAGAAATCAGTTGTGGAAAACTTTGAAATATCGTCAGTATAACACAGTCGCTCAGTTTGTATGATTATGAAATGTTTGATAAACATGACACAATAATTCAGTTAATTCCTTTATTCAGGACAGAGAAGATTGTGTTCTGGTATGCAATGGATATGTACTACCCAGCTGAGTCAACCCAGATGTGCTAACCTGTGCAAGTCTGTTTCATTGGCAGCTGCTTCTTGATGATGTGTATCCATGGCTGAAATATTGTTACAGTCATGCAGTGTAAACTGTGCTCTGTGGTGTGGAGTCATCATAAAGCAACGTAAGAAAAAATGTCGTACCATAATCCACCACTGTAAGGAATGTGACCCCTGCAATCTAGCATTCAATGTATATCAGGGAGCTTTCTTTTTTCTGAGTTAATTAATTCACTTCTGTTATTATATTCCATGACATTATCAGTCGCTAAAGGCATTTCCAATGTAAGTAGTTTCAGATAATATCTCTCTAATTATTCTAGTTCATTTCCATCCTTTCCCATCTCACTCTGCTACTCATTAGCTGAGTGTCAGCATATTATTTATTGTGCTATACCTTTGCTATGTATTATTCCAAGGTAGCCCTGGTAAGACATCTGACCACTACCAGACGTTGACCTTTTTTGTGTCTGTGCTGCCCATGTTTCATATTTGTTATAGTTTTTTTTTACTTTTTATCTGTTCCTATTCTTCCAGAATTTGAATGCCTTTTTCTGCATTCTGTACCATGTGTCTTACAATACAACCCTTCCATTCATATCACCTATGTGTTCACATTTTAATTTTATATGTTACTATGTCTGTTAGATATGCAAGGCCCATCTGAGATATTAATTGGTTCTTTATGGGGACCACTTCATAAAACTCCATTCTAGTCATTATTTTACATGCCAACACCAATTCCCTACATTATTGACTAGTTTATGATAATGACAAGAGAAGAAGATAAAATACAACTTTAAACGTTTGTAATGTTATAACCACTGTGGATCTATTCCTAGCATTTTCTCATTAGGATTTGGTACATACTCATGGAAGGTCAGTGGACCTCCCCAAGGCAGACAGACTTACTGCTCTCCCGCATTCTACTTTCTCCCTCAATGTATAGTTCCAGCACTTCACCTCTTCCATTCCCCCTTTTCCAGATCCTTGCAAATAGTAATCAAAAGTTTCCTTATCTCATTTCACAGACTGATAATTTTGTCATTTTATTTGGTCATACTGCGGTGATTTTTCCCTTACATCCTTATACCACTTTTTCATATGTGACCATAAGCCTGTCAGGTTTCTCTGACAAATTCAGTTGTCCCTAGTCTATAGTCTCCCTTTCTTCAAGCTATAACAGGTAGCTTTGAATCATTCTTTGCCACATTTCCTTTCCTAGCATAAATGGTAATTCTCTTTTGCAAGCAATTGCCTTAACTACACTACTAGTCTCATATTCATAACCATTTATTTTAAACCTCCCTTGTTATGGAAGAATGACGTTTTATCCTGTTTTGTTTTTTAAGCCTGAAATGAGTACTTTAACCACATTGTATTGCATCTCACATACTTTTGCCATTCTAGACTTCTTACCAAGGTCCTGAACATGAGATAGATGAGTTGGTGGTTTGCATACCTGTGAAAACTGTACAAGATTTGCATCCTCTCAGGTTTTATAAATTTTATAAATTTCTCTGCCCACTTATATAATTACTAGAGAAATAGTTTTTAGTAATTATGAGACCATAACTTTAAAGATGACCTCCTAAATGGAGAGCAACATAGCTTCAGATATGGATACAACCTACTTATGACAATATATATAATATATATATAATCCATGTATACAAGCTGGTCTCTTACTCCAGCAAATTTAGTGTATATATTTTATGTGGCACATTTATTCCCAACCCTACACTCAAAAGGGGGACTTATGCCCAGTCAGACTATCCCAGTAAACAAATAATAATAATAATAAATAAATAATGAATAGTGAAAAGGACCTCCTCATTGAAGCCATATTCATTGATCTGAAATGTGCCTTCAGAACTACTAACCATTCATGAATCTTGCATTACTGAGGGGAAGGGCATTCATGGTCATCCACTGCCACACTCTGTCACAAGTAGCACAAGGGTCAGTAATGGGACCAGTTGGAAGGTCAGGTAGTCTTTGTGCTGCTTGCAGTATTTCACTTTATTTGTGCATGAAATCTATTGTAAATATGGTGTAAAGCACCTTGTAAGGGGACTGCATTCATATGCATTTGGAGGAAATGTGGGAGACTTGATTGGGTCAGTTACGACAGGCTAATTAAAGCACATAACGCTCATATGGTTTGATAAATGTCTTAGATATTAGACAGATATTCAGGTATGCATGTAGGTGAACAGCAGATGCAAATGTTTATATACTGGTTGATTAACATATTAGAAAGAGTATAGGGGCATTAATCTGAAATATAGAAGTAGTTTCGTAGTCAATTTAAAGACATTTTTATCACACTTTTCATATATTTATACAAGTTCCACATAACTCCATGGGCTCATAGGTGATTACTAGGCTGGTGACCTCCCAGGGGCCTTTTTAAGCCTAGCTATTCTTCCTAAATGTATCTGATAAATGCTGATGTCTTAGGACTATTTTAAGGAGTATATGTAGGCTTTGGCATCGGCGGTCAAGCATTTACTAGCTGTCTCTGTCTACAAGAGACACAGGTTACAAACCAGAGGTAACTTTCTGATTCCACATCCACTGGTCCAAATTACACTTGAATTAGACTAGGGAAAAACTCTGCTTCATACGGATGGGAACTCTGTTTCAGAGAAAGTGGTACTCTCACAGACACATACCTGTAACTTCAACATGTTCTATTTGTGTTGCAAATGAGGTTTAGGTCCCCATATCAGGTAATGATGCTATTTGTTTTGTGGATGTGTAACAGGACCATTTGGGTGGGATCAAAGGATGCTTTGTGGACCAGGGATGAATTGCATCTCAACAGTCTGTAGGAGACCAAGTACAAGGATAGGGTCATGAGGCCGTCTGCACATGACATGCTGCTTATGCCTGAACTTCTTATTATAAGGAACCTCTGTGGATGCCCATTTGTTGCATATGCCTGATCAGCTACATACCGAATGGGGTGCTGCACTCAGTGACTGGTGTGATGATGGCAGAGTACAGCTGCCTTAATCTTGCTTATAAGATGTACAACATAGAATGATTTCCTTAGTAGTAGTAGTCTTGACTTCAAAGAAGTAGAAGTCAAAAAGGTGAGGCCTCGCTACTGAGTCCTGAGAGACTCCACTATTGACTGGCCTTTTTGTGGATGTAGATTCCCCTCTCCTAACTTCTCGGGTCCTAACTTTGTGCAAGTTGGCTATCCAGTGGATGACATACGGGTTTACACCTTAATTTTTTTACTTTGTCTACAATGTTCTAGTGAGGTACTGCACTGAATGCTTTAGCCAGTTCAAGGGAGACAATATGGACTATTTTGCCCTCATCCATTGCTTTGGAGACTTTCTCCAAAAAGTCCAACATGTTGAGAAAGCATTTGAAGAGACCTTTGGTTATGTAATTGCAACCTTCAGCTGTTGTTCTTATAACAGTTGCACTGTATAGGTCATAGAAATGTGCCATTAGCTGCTATCTAAGATCAGGACTGTTATTTTCAAGCATGGGTATTTAGCCAATACCATCTACATTTATTTTATTTTATGCATGTATGTATGTTTCTATGTATGCATGTATTTGATAACCAAGGTAGAGCGCTAAACCATGTGGACCATTTTACTGCTCAGCCAACAGTTTACATTGAGATAAAAAAAAGTTACAAGGTAAAATAACAAGTTGGTTTCCTAATAATTATCATCAATAAAACAGAAATACAATGACAGGACAGATGCAAAGACATTTGTGGGATTATTCACTGTAAGGGTAGGCACGGACAGTCATAGTGAATGCATTTTCTGCAGTTACCATTCCAGGTTAAGGACCTTGTTTTAGTTTTAGGGTTCTTGATAGTCTGACTATGGTACAGTAGAATGAGAGATACCATTAATTAATTTGTTAGGGATGGTTGTAAAGGTTTTGATATAGGAGTAAGGGATTTTAGTGTAGGGTGTTTGTTAGGGTTCTCACCTGTATCTCTTCTTGCAGGGATATTCCCAGTTTGGCAGTTGTATCCTTAGATTTTGGGATAAAAAAAAACAATACGTTTCCACTAATAGCTTCATACAACAATTATTATGTATATGAAACATTTGAATATTATATGAAAAAAGAGAAACAAGTCAAATTATACAAGAGTGAACTTTTATTTTGGCAGAAAATGAAGCTGAGTTCTTTGTACTGGTGGTGGCTATGGTTTATCATTCAAGATTCAAGATCTCATTTTCATTAAAAATGTCTCACTTTGAACATTTTAAAAGGTGGCTGTAATTTAGAATCAGCTAACCTGCCTTCACTTTAGGTGGAGATGCAATGATAACTGCTGGGATTTCAGATTTATATGAAGCAAAGCATTTCAATATTACTAGGCTGTAGAACAGAAGCATTTAAAGAAGAGTTTAGAGTTAGAAAAACTAGAACGTAGCTTAATTTGATGATCTGTATTCAAGACAGTAATATTATTGTTAACTTGAAGGATGTATATCAGTTTATTAGTGTTTTTAATATTTTATGTGAGCAGAGCTCATAATGGACTAAAAAGGTAAGGAAAGGATTAAGTCAAATACCAATATACTTCTATCAGTTAATACTTTACAGTTTGTAATAAATCTTCAAAATGTACCAATCAGCATGGCTTTGGATTTTTTAGGGATTATGCTAACTTTTATGTTATGCAACCTTGAGAAAACATTGCAGTATTTTTGAAAGTGGGTTTGAATGGCTTTGCTTGTTCTACTCCAACCTTAGAATGATGATATTAGAGTAAAAAGTTAAATAGAATGTAAAATGGCTTGTGGATAAGTCATTTATTAAGAGAAGAGAAGAGAAGGTGACCGGGCCCATCGTGGAGAGTTGTGGGGGGAAAGACTACAACTAGGAACCTGTTGTACTTTTTCTAAAAACCCCGACTGCACCCTTGTAAGGTTTGCAAAACTTCCACTTACTCCCCTCACTTCTGCACTAATTTCCCTTCTCCTAATAAACTGCCAACTTGCTTTCCTCCTACTTTGCCTTGTAGGCATGCTTTGCAGTCAATGATTTTTCATTTTATGGTTATTTGTAGACCAATTTCTGCTCAGCTTGTTTGTTATCACCATTCTTTCCTGGACTTTGCCTTCAATTCCTAATGAAATGCAAATATAATCTGTGGCCTTACATAGCTGCTCCCAGGATTTTCATGTAGGCCAAAGTGGATTTCTTCCCAAGTCATCCTACATCTTTTCTTGGCTGTGATTTGTAAATAGAATAGTTTTCTGTACATCATTAATAAAACCCTGTACTGGGATGTCTCTATCAAGTAATCTGACTTTGTTATTTTATGAAAGAACTATATAAATACCCTGCTCTTTTGCTGAAGTTTCTACTATACAGCTACGGACACTGCGACCCAATAACTCTTCTTCTGTTATGTTTTCACTGGGGCATATTTGCGCTCTTTCATTGGCCTGCAGTTTTACATTTTATTTACTATGCTTACTGGTCATGCTATGGCTTTTTCCACTTATATTGATCCTTTCCTTTAATTTTACTTCTACCAACACACTCGCACTATACATACACACACACACACACACACACACACACACATATATATATATATATATATATATGTATATAGCGAGAGAGAGATAAATGTATATATACTGTATATTTATATTTGTGCATGTGTGTGTGTGTGTGTGTGTGTGTGTGTGCATATATATATATATATATATATATATATATATATATATATAGATAGATATACATATACATATATATATATATATATATATATGTATATATATATATATATATATATGTGTGTGTGTGTGTGTGTGTGTGTTTGTGCATGTATGTATGCATATGCATACACTATACATATATGAATCTATCTGGAGGCATTGCCTCCAGAAAAATAGTAGTTATAACCTCCCTGTACTCTTCCCTCATCAGGCCAATAATCGAGTACAATGCCCCTTTTGGTATATACCTTTCCAAGCACCTGCCGCAATTGGAGAGATCACAAAGGTTCCTCACAAGGAAAATTCAAGGTCTTTAGCATCTGTCCTACGAAGATCATCTGAAATCACTGTCACTGTATTCTGTTACATAAAGACTAGTCAGAAATGATCTCTGCCTTGCATATAAGGCAGTCTTTGACCTTACTTTATTTTAAATGATGCATATCTGCAAGTCAAATGGTACAAAGATTACTTGCTCTAAAAGCCTTAACCTGGTAAATGACATTAACAGAAGCTGCTGGAGTTATCACACTTTTGGAACAAACTCCCACTTCATGTCAAACAGAGCATCTCATTGGCCCTCTTCAAATGCAATCTGGTGATTGGATGGGTAACCGTAAATTCACAATGGGGGTTCCATCTGTGTCCCTCTTGGACAGAGGCAGTAGGTGCTGATAGTGGAAATATGGGTAGAACTTGGCTAGGCTTGTAAAGGTCCTAGGGCCATTAATCTAGTAAACTCCTATGATCCTATGTATACATTTATGCAAACACACACACACACACACACACACACACACACATATGTATATGTATGCATAATATATATATATATATATATATATATATATATATATATCTATATATATATATATATATATATATATATATATATATATATAAGAAAAAATCCCAAGGTATGGAGACAGGTACACTATTAAAGATTCCACAAGTCTGTTTATTATTCCAATTCCACAAAAGTGTACTGTGTGAGTGCTTTCATAAAAAATTACTTCCTCAGACACAGTACACTTTTGTGGAATTGGAATAATAAACAGACTTGTGGAATCTTTAATAGTGTGCCTGTCTCCATACCTTCAGATTTTTTTCTGATATATATATATATATATATGTATATATATATATATATATATATATATATATATATATATATATACACATACGTGCACAAACATATATGAAGTGCCCTTAAGGTGACTGTATTTTGTGGTCATCATACAGAAAAAAGCTGGTAAGAAAATCAGCTGATCATACATTGCTGGCATTTTTTCTGTGTAATACTGGAAACAATGGAAATCAAGGAATTTGCCCTTCCCCCACTGTAGTGTGATCTCGAGTTGGTATATATACCTTAAACTAATTCTTTGTTGTGTGTGCACACCCTTAAACTAATACGCTGCTGAAGCACCTTTTGATTTAATTACATCATTTAGTCTTAGAGGTTCATAGGTTCATAGGTAGGTACTAGGCTATCAGCTCAAGGGCCTAAGTAAGCCTAGCCAACAAGGTTCCCTGGCTTACGCCAACCAAGAAAGCTAATTTCCTGTGCCCCTGTCGAGCAGAGCCACAGAAGTGATCCCTGGGATGTATTTCCTATTTCCCATCCACTCATCAAGATTTTTCTTGAAGAGTGCTAATGAGGAACTTTGCTTGACATAGATGGGTAGCTTGTTCCAGAGTATAGGAAGTCTCTAGGACAGCAATCTATCCCTCCCGCATGTCCTGTTTATTGTGGTGACAAGGTTTAGGTCCCTAGAGCCCTGTAGCTAGGAGTGATTGGGATTTCTTTAGGTGTAGCATGTCCAACAGCTCTGAGTTTAACATAGCTTTATATGTTAGGCAGAGATCAGAGTAGGCAATATGCTACAGAGTAAAGTTGGAGTTTTTTGAGACGGTCAGTGTATGGCATCTGTTTGACGCCAGTAATCCTCTTTGTGAGGTACTTCTGTGGCCTTTCCAGCTGCTGCAGAATTCTTGTGAGGTACATTCCAAAAGGGGCATTGTACTCTATAATGGGTCTAACGAGTGCCAAGTAGAGGGGAACAATGACCTCTTTTTTCCTGGATGAGAATCCTTTTGTGATGAGAAGAAGGATTTCCTGTCTACTGTGGTGATGTGATTATCAAAGAAGAGACTACTGTCCACCTGGGTCCCAAGGTCCCATATCACACATTCAGCATTAAATAGACTACTGTTTATGTGGTAGTTCATGGGTATAGAGTTTTTACCAAAGGGGATGACAATGCACTTTTTGGCATTGAGCTTGAGGCCATGCCTCTAACACCAGGCATCTGTCTCAGTGAGGCCCTTCTGTAGTATGTCCACATCATTTGGGGACTCGACTATGGCTCTTAGTTTGCAGTCATCTGTGAACTTTATTAGCCAGAGGCTTTCTGTGTTAGCCTGTACTTCAAAGAAGTAGATATCAAATAGGAGAGGTCCCAGTACTGAACTCTGTGGTACTCCACTTGTCACTGGTTTGAAGTCTGATTTGGAGTCTGCAACTTTTACAGTGTGTGTTCTTTCAGTGAGGCATTTGGCAACCCATCTTGTGATGTAGGGATTTATACGTAGTTTAGTGAGTTTAGCTATAATTCCAGAATGGGTGATGGTGTCAAAAGCCTTGGCAAGGTCAAGAGAGGCTGTGTGAACCACCTTTCCCTCATCTACGGCTTTGGTGACTGCCTCAAAGAAGTCGATCAGGTTCAGAAGGCATGATCTGCCTTTCACAAACCCGAACTGGGTGGGGTCCAGAGTTTGGAGGTTACCAATGTCTTTGTTTAGGATTTCCATGATGATACGTTCCATGGACTTGCAGACCAGGCTTGTCAGGCTAATAGGTGATAGTTGCCAGGATCAGTGGTGGCTCCCCCTTTGTGGAGTGGGATATCTGTTGCTGTGCACCATTCAGTGGGCATAAAGCCTGATGTGAAACTATGATTGAACACGGTTCTTAGGTGGGGAGCCAGTTCATTCTGAAGTTCATGTAAAATGCAGCCTGGGATGTTTTCCAGTCCCGTGGATGCTGTGTTTTTGGTTTTAGAGAGTGCAGCTTTTACATGCATGGATGTAATTACAGGGACTCTGCATTCTTCCTGTATAGATATGGTCCCTTTATGGGGTGAGGGGGGGGGGGTAAAGTTAGCACTGAACCTATCTGCGAGGATGTTAGCAATATCAGTTGGTTCTGTAATTTTTGTGCCATTGTGCTGTAACTCAAAGCAGACCTGGGTGTTGACATTGAGATTCTTGATATAGCTATAGAATGCTTTGTGGTTGCCCTTAGAATTAGTGGTGATTTTGTTTTTGTAGCTAGCTTTGGAGGATCTTATAAGGGATCTCAGCTTCTTACTGAGGCTGACCAGGGATCTCCTCCACTCATGGGATTTTACTCTCTTTTGCAATAGTTTCTTCCTTCTGTAGTAGAGTTTGTTTATGGCAAGGGACCACCAGATAAGCTTCCTTTTTTTGAAGGATAGCATATTGGTTCTGTTTGGGATAGCAAGATCCATGTACCCGTGTAAGTGCTTATAGAGTGCATTTGTGAAGGATTCAGCAGTTGTAACTGTATTGTCCATCTGCATGAGTGTCATGAAGTTCGCCACTTCTGTCTTAAGAAGCATGAAGTTGGCTTTGGAGAAATATTTTACCATGGTTTCCTTAATGGTGGATGGGGGTGGGATGCCGATATCTAGAGTGATTAGCTTATGGTCGGATCTGACCAATGAGGAGTTGACTTCAGGTGTGGAACACCAGTCACTCGTATTGGTAATGACTAGGTCTAGGATATTGATGCCCCTGGTGGGGGTGGGGATAAATTGGTAGGAGTCTATCAGCATGGCACATCTTGACTTAGCAATATTTGCCCACTCTTCCTTGCAAAAGTGTTTCAAATCTGTCAGATTGTGAGGGCATCTCTTGTGTACAAACCTCTTCAGGTCAACCCACAGTTTTTCTTTTGGATTTAGGTCTGGGTTCTGGCTGGGCCATTCCAAAACTTTATTTTTTTTTCTGGTGAAGCCATTCTTTTGTTGATTTGGATGTATGCTTGGGGTCATTATTGTGTTGAAAGGTGAAATTCCTCTTTATCTTCAGCTTTCTGGCAGATGCCTAAAGGTTTTTGGCTAAAAGTGACTGGTATTGAGAGCTGTTCATAATTCCCTCCAACTTTACCAATGCCCCAGTTCCAGCTGAAGAAAAGCAACCCCAAAGCATGATACTGCCACCACCATGCTTCACCATGCAGATGGTGTTCTTTTGATGATGCAAAGTGTTGTTTTTGCACCAAACCTACCTTTTGGATTTGTGGCCAAAATGTTCAACCTTGGTCTCATCAGACCATAACACATTTCCCAACAAGCTTTTGGGAGACTTGATGCATTGTTTTGCAAATTTTAGCTGGGCCTGGATGTTTTTCTGTATAAGAAAAGGCTTCCGTCTTGCAACCCTAAGCCATAGTCGAGACATATGGAGAATACGGGAGATTGTTGTCACATGTAGTACACAAGCAGTACTTGCCAGAAATTCCTGCAGCTCCTTCGTGTTGCTGTAGGTCTCTTGGCTGCCTCACTGACGAGTTTTCATCTTGTCTTTCCATCAATTTTGGAGGAATGTCCAGTTCTTTGCAACGTCACTGTTGTCCCATATTTTTCCACTTTTGGATGACTGTCTTCACTGTGTTCCATGGTATATCCAATGCTGTGAAATTTTTTTGTACCCTTCTCCTGACTGATACCTTTCAACAATGAGATCCATTTTATGCTTTGTAAGCTTTCTGCAAACCATGACTTTTGCTGTAGCAGGCAACTGAGTAAATGTCAGAAAAATCTTATTAGGACAGCTGAACTTTATTTGGGGTTAATCAAAGTCTCTTTAATTGATGGCAGGTGTGTACCCATGAAGAATGAATGCTGTAATTAAATCAAAAGGTGTTTCAACAAACTATTAGTTTAAGGGTGTGCACACATGCAACCAGTGTATTGTGTGTTTTTTATTTTTAATTTTTATCCCCTAACAGATTTGTTTGTTTTTCAATTGAATTGTATAGGTTATAGGTCACATTAAAGGTGGGAAAAGTTTTGAAATTATTTATTGTGGTCTAATTTTTCATATTAGAAAACCTGGCATTTTAACAGGGGTGTGTAAACTTTTTATATCCACTCTACATACACGCACACACACACACACACACACACACACACACACACACACACACACACACACACACACACATGCACGCACACGCAAGCAGACACATGCACACACACACAGACGCAAACAGACACACACACACACACACACACACACACACACACACACACACACACACACACACACACACACACAATAGAAAGTGACCAGTGTTAACATTTATTAGTACTTTTATAATTTTCAATATAAATATAATAGCACTTGTTTTTCTGCAGCTCTTTTGTCACTAAGATACAATTTGTCTTGCCTTTTCCTTACCAATATTGTTTTCTGTGAGAAGTTCAGAGCTTTAGTATGCTGACTTTTGTCTCAAATGTTTTGGTTTTCTTTAATGAGAATGTCATTCTGTTGACATTGCACAAAATTAACTGTAGTTTAATTAGTATTGTTTCTTACTTCTTCATTTCTGTGGCTTCAGCATTTGTGGCACAATTTACTGCAATGTCAGGGTAAGCTATTGATTAAACTACATGAACAATCTGTTTCTGGGATCACTTTAAACTGCAACAAGGTTACCTTTACTTGGCCTTATGAACTGCTTATAAACAATTAAATGTATCTAATGCCTTAGCCTTACATTTTTGCACATGTGGTTTATTTTCTAAGCAGATATATGAGGCTGGGGACATTTGGTTGTAGCAATTAGGAATTTTTTTGGGCTGATATTTCTCTTCTGTGTAATTGACATTGCATAAGCATTATTTTGTAGTGGAAAGTAAAATTTCTTGTGAATGGAAACAGGCAGATTCTTTTTATAATAAAAAGTATTTCTGTAAGGCATCTGGACTCATATTTTGGGGGTGGCACAGTGGCATAGCTGTAGTGTTGCCTCACAGCAAGAGGTTCCCCTGTTAAGTTCTCATCTGGGGTGTTTGCATGGGCTTTCTTTGGGTGCACTGGCTTGATCCAAGATTCCAAAGATATGCAGCAGGTGGAATGGGCACTCTAAATCAACTGTAGGTGTCAGTGGATTTGTATGCGTGGTATGAAAGAGAAACCACAGAAGGGATAGCCAGCTGGCTATGAAAAGATTGCCATATATAGGAGTCCAAGTTTCTGGTGGGTCTTTTTGATGCAGTTATTGATGTTTGAGTCGAACTTTAGTTCATCATCTATGAGTATACCTAGACGTTTAGTGCATGGCACAGCCAGAATAGTTGTGTTGTTGTTTAGGGAAGAGATTGTGAAGGATGGTTTAAGGTGATGGAGCGGTTTGGGAAGGAAAAGGAGAAGTTTAGTTATATTTGGGTTAAGCAGGTGTTGGTTAGTAGTGAGCCATCTTCCGACAGAGTGTAATGTATCTTGTGTGAGGGTATCTAGGTGGGCTAAATTGTCAGAGGTAGAGATGATTATAGAGTCATTAGCATATTGTATTAGTTTTGAGTGGGAGCAGGATTGGAAGAAATCATTAGTAAAAATGTTAAATAGTAGCAGATCCAGGATGGAGCCTTGGGGGGCTCCAGCATGAATGGAAAGGAATGGAGAAGTTGCTGATGTCCATCTGACAGATTGTGCCATTAGATATGTATTACTAGCTTATTTGCTTTTTCATAAGAAGATTAGATTGAAACTTGATTAGGTATTCCTGGATGTATCATTAATGAAATTTATATCCCAGTTGTTCAATGCCTGTGTGCTTATTTTACTGGAAAGGTATTATTTTTCTATATAGTTATGAACTTGAAATGCCAAGTATTAACTTTTGCACCACTTCACTGCAGCTTATATGTTGTACATGGTGCTTCATCATAGACAGAGGCTCACTTTTTCAATATTTATACATTTGCTGACAAGGTAACTGGATGAATCCATTATGTCCATTTTCAGCTCTTCACCAGGAAACTGATATCCTGCCTAAGAGGCATGACCTTTTGCAAATGTAAATATAGTTGGTACACAGCCAATCATCTGCAACAGTCATGCATAACAATGAGATGAAGCATACAATGAACAATGATTTTCAAGGCAGATATTTTTATATCAGCAGTTTATGAGTTGTTCACTAATAGTGGGGGAAGCATAATGTGTTCACCTAAACTGCATGCATCTTTGCAGTAATTAATGGATGTATATTAACCTAAACTACATGCATCTTTACAGCAATTAATGGATGTATGTTAACCTAAACTGCATGCATCTTTGCAGAAATCAATGGATGTATGTTACCCTAAATGGCATGCATCTTTGCAGCAATTAATGGATGTATGTTAACCTAAACTGCATGCATCTTTGCAGCAATTAATGGATGTATGTTAACCTAAACTGCATGCATCTTTGCAGCAATTAATGGATGTATGTTAACCTAAAATGCATGCATCTTTGCAGCAGTTAATGGATGTATGTTAACCTAAACTGCATGCATCTTTGAAGCAATTAATGGATGCATGCTAACCTAAACGGCATGCATCTTTGCAGCAATTAATGGATTCATGTTTACCTAAACTGCATGCATCTTTGCAGCAATTAATGGATGTATGTTAACTTAAACGGCATGCTTCTTTGCAGCAATTAATGGATGTATGTTAACCTAAACAGCATGCATCTTTGCAGCAATTAATGGAAGTATGTGGGGAAATTTCATTATTCAGTGGTATGCTGTACAGTATGTTACTGGCATAGCCAGCGTTATGCATAGGCCAACTACGTGGCCGCCTAAGGCGCTGCTCTAACAGGGGCACTTTTCCAGTAAACTGGATATTGTAAATAGACCAGGATACGGGCACCAGGTGGGCTGGGGGGTGCTGTGGAACCCTTTTGCCTAGGGCACCATTTGACATAAGGCCGACCCTGGACTGGAGACCAAAATCATAATGATTTAGTCTCTGCCAGGGTGAGATTTGGTTATTCTTTACTTTGTAAGCACTGTCTCTAGATTAAATTTAAAAAAGGAACACAAAGTTATCCTGGTGCCCCATGAACTGCTTTTGCAGCAGTATGGGTCTCTGAATCATATTTTCCCGCCAGTATGCTAAGTCACCAGCCCTAATAGTGCCATTAATGCAGTGGTTTGTGGTTTAGTGTGGATAATTGAAATATTCTGTTCATCTGGTACTATGTATTTTATTTTCATCTGGTATTTTATCATAAACACTTTCTGAAGAATCTTTGCTGCTAAATGGTTAAACCAAACTGATGCATATTGTTATGATAATGATTCCAGAAATCAGTCTGGACTCAGAAACTACAGAGTTATATTAATATAACAAGTGAAATATAAACACAAGCTTTTGTGTTGAAACCAATATTTTATCAGGTAATCAAGCATCAAAAGAATGTAAGAATGTAAATATGAATCATATGTTGAAAGCCATTGAATATGGTAATTAAAAAATAGAAGCAGTGCTCCTTATGGGAAGTTTTTGTGCATTTGTCTTCTAGGCTGAGCAAGAGATAACAGAGTAGATTAGATTTTAAGAATATGAGTAGCAGACAGAAGGTCGGTGTACCTGCCACTTAGGCTAAGACAGTGTGTAATGGATGTGTATTTTGCAAACTATATCATACATTTTGGGGATGCACAAGCCAGTGCATTTCTTTGTGCCGGTCCCAAGCTTGGATAAATGGGGAGGGTTGCTTCAGGAAGGGCATCCGGCGTAAAACTTGGCCAAATTATTCATGTGGACACCAGTACATATTTACATACTGGATCGGTCAAGGCCCAAGTTACTGTTAGCCAACAGGGTGCTGACAGAAATTGGGCTACTGTTGGCCAAAGGAGGAGAGGAGGTGGAAGGCATGGCCAAAGGCAGGAAGAGAGGAGAAAGGCTAGGACTGTGGTAGTGAGGGTTGGAACTTTGAATGTTGGCAGTATGACTGGTATAGGGAGAGATCTAGCTGATATGATGGACAGAAAGAAGGTTGATATATTGTGTGTGCAAGAGACCAGATGGAAGGGGAGTAAGGCTAGGTGTATCTGAGGTGGGTTCAAATTGTTTTATCATGGTGTGGATGGGAGGAGAAATGAAGTAGGAGTTATCCTGAAGGAACAGTATGCTAAGAGAGTTTTGGAGGTGAAAAGAGTGTCGGATAGAGTGATGTTTATGAAGCTGGAAATTGATGGTGTAATGATGAATGTTGTTAGAGCATATGCTCCACAAGCTGGGTGTACGATGGACGAGAAAGAAAATCTTTAGAGTAAGTTGGATGAAGTCATGATGACTGTACCCAAGGGTGAGAGAGTGGTGATTGGAGCAGATTTCATTGGGCATGTTGGTGAGGGAATAAAGGGGATGAGGAAGTGATGGGTAGGTATGGTGTTAAACAAAGGAATGAAGAAGGTCAGATGGTAGTGGATTTTGCAAAAAAGATGGACATGGCTGTGGTGAATACGTATTTTAATAAGAGGGAGGAGCATAGGGTGACATACAAGAGTGGAGGAAGATGCACACAGGTGGATTATATCTTATGTAGGAGGGCCAGTTTGATGGAGATTGGAGACTGTAAAGTGGTGACCGGGGAAAGTGTAGTTAGGCAGCATAGGATGGTGGTTTGTAAGATGACGTTGATGATAAAGAAGAGGAGGAGTGTGAGGGCAGCTCCAAAGATCAAATGGTGGAAATTGAAAAAGGGTAATTGTGAGGTGGAGTTCAGGGAAGAGTTAAAACAGGCACTGGGTGGCAGTGATGAGTTACCAAATAGCTGGGTAACTACAGCAGAGCTAGTAAGGGAGACGGCTAGAAAGGTGCTTGGCATGACATCTGGACAGAGGAAGGATGACAAGGGGACATGGTGGTGGAATGAGGAAGTACAGGAGCGTATACAGAGAAAGAGGTTGGCAAAGAAGAAGTGGGATTGTCAAATAGATGAAGAAAGTAGACAGGAATATAAGGAGATGAGGTGCATGGCAAAGAGAGAGGTGGTGAAGGCTAAGGATAAGGCATATGAAGAGTTTTATGAAAGGTCGGACACTAAAGAGGGAGAAAAGGACCTGTACCGATTGGCTAGACAGAGGGACCAAGCTAGTAAAGATGTGCAGCAGGTAAGGGTGATAAAGGATAATCAGGGAAATGTATTCACACGTGAGGAGAGTGTGTTGACCAGATGAAAAGAGTACTTTGAGGGGCTGATGAATGAAAAGAATGAGAGGGAGAGAAGGTTGGATGATGTGCGGATAGGGAATCATGAAGTGCAATGGATTAGCAAGGAGGAAGTAAGGATAGCTATGAAGAGGATGAAGAATGGAAAGGCTGTTGGTCCAGATGACATAAAGGTGGAAGCATGGAGGTGTTTAGGTGAAATGGCAGTGGAGTTTTTAACCAGATTGTTTAATGAAATTTTGGAAAGTGAGAGGATGCCTGAGGAATGGAGAAAAAGTGTTTTGGTACCGATTTTTAAGAATAAGGGTGATGTGCAAAGCTGTAGTAACTACAGAGGGATTAAACTGATCAGTCACAGCATGAAGTTATGGGAAAGAGTAGTGTAAGCTAGGTTAAGAAGGGAAGTGATGATTAGTGATCAGCAGCATTGTTTCATGCTGGGAAAGAGCACTACAGATGCGATGTTTGCTCTGAGAGTGTTGATGGAGAAGTACAGAGAAGGTCAGAAGGAGTTGCATTGTGTTTTTGTAGACTTAGAGAAAGCATATGACAGAGTGCCTAGAGAGGAGTTGTGGTATTGTATGAGGAAGTCGGGAGTGCCAGAAAAGTATGTAAGAGTGGTGCAGGATATGTACGAGGGTAGTGTTACAGTGGTGAGGTCTGCAGTGGGAGTGATGGATGCGTTTAAGGTGGTGGTGGGATTACATCAAGGATCAGCTCTGAGCCCTTTCTTATTTGCAATGGTGATGGACAGGTTGAAAGACGAGATCAGACAGGAGTCCCTGTGGACTATGATGTTTGCAGATGACATTGTGATCTGTAGTGAGAGTAGGGAACAAGTGGAGGCGACCCTGGAGAGATGGAGATATGCTCTGGAGAGAAGAGGAATGAAGGTCAGTAGGACTAAGACAGAATATATGTGTGTGAATGAGAGGGAGGATAGAGGAATGGTGAGGATGCAAGAAGTAGAGGTGGCGAAGGTGGATTAGTTTAAATACTTGGGATCAATAGTTCAGAGTAACAGTGATTGTGGAAGAGAGGTGAAGAAGAAAGTACAGGCAGGATGGAGTGGGTGGAGAAGAGTGTCAGGAGTGATTTGTGACAGTCAAATACCAGTAGGAGTGAAAGGGAAGGTCTACAAGAGGGTAGTGAGACCAGCTATGTTATATGGGTTGGAGACAGTGGCATTGACAAAAAGGCAGGAGTTAGAGCTGGATGTGGCAGAGTTAAAGATGTTAAGATTTGGACTGGGTGTGACGAGGGTGGACAGGATTAGGAATAAGTATATTGGAGGGTCAGCCCAGCTTGGAATGTTTGGAGACAAAGCCAGAGAGGCAAGATTACGATGGTATGGACATGTGCTGAGGAAGGATACTGAGTCTATTGGGAAAAAGATGCTAAGGATGAAG
>NC_056726.1:1199946313-1199966745 GCF_019279795.1 Protopterus annectens
TTTTTCCTAAGTTACTTACGAATTATCTCTCCCAGCGTTCACACTTGTCTCATTTGCAATATACCTCCTACACAGTTTAATCTGTCTTACCAATCAAAAAAATAAAATAATAATATCAATAATAATAATAATAATAATAGTAACAACAAAAAGATCAAGTTACTAAAGCTTAAGATTCAATGAATATCTGCTAACAAAATGACCAATCTCCACTCCCGGTAAGCCCACCACTTTCCAGACATTGCAGTAATCGTAGAGACATGGCTAAAATGCAGCATGTCTGATAATGACATACTATCCCAAGGATATAACATTTATAGGTATGATAGACAAGCAAGGCATAATTTACACCAGCAACATTGCCATAGTACCTTTAAGCATAAAAAGACACCCTTTAACAACACTGAAAAATTGCCAGTCCTTTACAAATTTAACTAAACCACATTTATTTGCATCATAGGTTCATAGGTAGGTACAAGGCTATCTGCCCAAAGGCATTTATAAGCCTAGCTGGAATGTGTTGGCTTTCGCAGCCCCCTTAGATTAGTTTCCTGTGCCTCTGTCCAGCAGAGTCATTGAAGTGATCCCTGGGGTAAACTTTCTGTTTCCCATCCACTCGTCAAAGTTTCTCTTGAAGAGGGTTAGTGAGGAGCTCTGCCTAATGTAGATTGGAATCTTGTTCCAGAGCATGGGAAGTCTCTGGGACAGGAATCTATCCCTCCAGCATGTCCTATTTATTGTTGTGGTTAGGTTTAGATCCCTGGAGTGTGTGACTCGAGCGGATATGGTTTTCTTTAGGTGGAGCATGCCCATCAATTCTGGGTTTACATGGCCTTGTATGTCAGGCAGAGATCACCTCTGAGTAGGCGGTATGCAGCCGAGTACAGCTGGAGTTTCTTCGGTCGAGCTGCATAGGGCATCTGCTTGAATCAGTGATCCTCTTGGTGAGGTACTTCTGTGGTCTTTCCAGTTGTTGCAGGTGTCTTGTAAGGTACATCCCAAATGGGGCATTGTACTCTATGATGGGTCTGATGAGTGATGCGTAGAGGGGCACAATGACCTCTTTTTATCTGGATGGAAACCCTTTTGTGATTAGGTGGGCCACATAGAAGGATTTTCTAACCACTTTGGCAATGTGATTATCAAAGGAGAGGTTACTATCTACTTGAGTCCCCAGATCCCTTATTACATCTTCCGTATTTAGGGGACTACCACCTATGTGGTAGTTTGTGGGTACTTTGTTTTTTCCAAAGGGGATGGCTATGCACTTTTTGGCATTTAGCTTGAGGCTATGGTTTTGACACCAGGAATCTGTCTCAGTGAGACCCTTTTGGAGGATGTCTGTGTCAGCGGGAGAGTCAATTATAGCCCCTAGTTTGCAGTCGTCTGCGAACTTGGTCATCCATACTCCTCCTGTGCTTGCCTGTACCTCTGAGAAGTATATGCCAAACAGGAGGGGTCCTAGGACTGAGCCCTGGGGAACGCCACTTGTAACCAATTTAGAGTCAAACCTAGCTTACACAACTCTTACCATGTTGGTTCTGTCCGTGAGCCAGTTGGCAACCCACCTCGTGACGTAGGGGTTTATGATGTTCATCCTGTTTCACTGTTGCAGTCATTACACTTAGGTTATCCTGCTGGCAGGCTACCCGGAGTCGGCCTGAATTCCAAAGTCCTGGTCCAGCGTCGGTTGCTGTCACCTCTTCCCTGATGTCAGTGTGCCAGGAGTATATAAGATGCAGCCGGTGCCATTTTCTTCAGTCTTTCTTGCCGCGCGGTGCCCGAAGCAAAAGCAGTTCGCAAGTGCCGGTCGGCCGACTCCTGAGATTTTCAAAATCGAATTTCAGATCCAAAGTCTTCAATAAAGCTAAGTACCCCGCTGGGGAAACTTTTTTCTTGCTCCAGACCAATGTCAGAAAAAGTTAACAATTGTATTTCTTGTGGGAAGCAAATACCTCATAAGAATTTTTATTCTTACTGTATTCCATGCCTAGGCCCTGACCACGATGTTGATAGTTGTCGGTTTTGTGCTAGATTTAACCAACGCACTATTAAGTGTCGGTACGATTTTGCATTTCATTATTTTGGCCAAAGGTTTAATTATATAATGCCGTCAGAACAGCTGATGACCGGAGTTCATAAAAAGTGCAAGGAAAAAGAAAAGGACAGGCATCCGAGGTCCAAAACTGACGATGAAGCCTCCAATAGACCAGTCGCTGGTTCGCCATTTCTCAGTGAGGCGCTTTCGCAGCCCCTGACACCCGCTACCTCAGAGCCACAGGCCGCTTCCGACTCCCATGTGGAAACAACTAGGCCTCTGGATACTCAAGGTATTGGACCTTCGGAAACTATTCCCTCAGATGGGTCCGGAGCCACTGAGCAGGCATCGGCTTCTGAGGGTGTTTTCAGACCTACACAGTTATATATCAAGCCAACCTCAACTTCCAAGGCAAAGACTAAAACAGCTTTAAAGACAAAGAAACAAGTACAGCATTCTCCTGGATAGACTTCCATGTCTAAGAAACAAATGCTCAAAATGGCCGAAAACCTAATTTCTTTGATCAGGGGTTCCCATCCCCTTCCTGATAAGAGGCCTAGGCAAGACACTGAATATGATTCTTCTGATCAGGTTTCCATTTCATCTGACTCCTCTTCAGAACAGGAATACTGTCTTCCTCCCTATGATGATTCTGATGCTGAAGAATCTATCCCTTCAGCCTCTCCTCCTGAGGACTATTCTTTTGGGGAAACCCTGCATACCATGAGGGAGCATTTTCACTGGGAGAGCCAAGATTACTCATAATCTAAGAAAAGGCTCAGAAATTTTCTTTTACTGCCTCAGCACAGACCTCTTGCTATTCCCCCTGTACTAGACATTGTAGATGATGCATTTTCAGAGTCCGGCCTGTCTCCTGACTCTTTACCCCCTGCACCCGTTAAGCCAGACAGGTACTACAGGGTTCCAGATTCACATACATTTCTATATAAAAACCCTGCTGCTGACCCAGAAACTATATCTCAGGTTCCCAAAGTTGTCAAGGCTTCCACTGCAAAAAACCCTGTCCCCTCTGATAGGGATTCTAGAGCACTGGACAGATGGGGGAAAAAAGTTTATACTTCTGCTACCTTGGCTGTAAGGGCTTTAAATTGTCAGTTTCATATGCTTAAATATGAGCAATACTTAATGCCACTGCTAAAACAGAAAATGTTGACAATTTCTGAATGTTCTGAAAACAAGGAAATGCAGGATTTATTGCATGCAGCTGAACAAGTGGGAAAGTATACTTTGCAATGTTGTTTTGATTCACTGGAGGCCTCTTGCAGGGCCGCTGTTACAGGCTCTGTCATTCGAAGGCATGCTTGGTTAAAGGAACAGAATCTGCCTGATCATGTTAAAGCAAAATTATTGGATGCTCCATTACAGCATGATACTTTGTTTGGTGTTAAGACAGAAGAGGTGTTACAGAAAATGGAGGATAAAGCGAAATCTATGCAAACAGTAAAGGATTTTTTACAGGTTCAGCCACCCAGATTTAGCAGGAACTGGCCTTCTAAGAATTGGCCCTTTCCTGTGTCAGACAGGCCACAAAGAGGCAGATACAGACGCCCTAGAGGCAGATCTCAGCCCCAAGGCTCATACAGGCCTAAACAATTGGGTGCTTCTACCTCCAAAAGCAGAGAAGACAAATCAAAGCCATATAGGAAACAGTCCCAATGACTTTCCACTGCCAATGCCGAGCACTTATCTTTTGGCAGCACCATTAGGGGGAAAGCTAGCACTTTTTTCACAAAATTGGCACATGATCACCCAGGACAAATGGGTCTTGAATATAGTTTCTCAGGGCTACAGGTTGGTCTTGAATATAGTTTCTCAGGGCTACAGGTTCCACTTTCATACCCTTCCAAAGACAAAAGGTATGCCAGACCTGCCGCACAATCAATGGGCAGAGGCACAAAAGTAAATTTCATCTCTCATGGGCATGAGGGCTATTCAGCAAGTACAACAGCAAGAGCAGGGACAAGGATTTTACTCAAGACTTTTCTTGGTACCCAGAAAGGACAAAGCCTGGAGACCAATACTGGACCTGTCTTTTATAAACACATTTCTGGACGTTCCAAAATTCAAAATGTTGACTCTGCAGCAGCTTCTGCCCATGCTGGGCAAGAAAGCTTGGCTTGTAACTTTGGACCTCAAAGAGGCATACCTGCATGTCCCAATCAGACAATCTTGCAGAAGATACCTCAGATTCATAGCTGGCTCAATGCACTACCAAGTCTCTGCACTGCCCTTTGGCTTATCTACTGCGCCCAGGGTCTTCACAAAATGCCTGGCACCAGTAACTGCATTTTGCAGACAAAGGAATTCAAATATATCCCTACTTGGATGACTGCCTTATTCAAGCAGAGAGCAAGGATATTCTACTGAAGCATCTGGCGTTTGTAAAAAAAGATTACTAATTTGCCTAGGGTACACAGTAAACGAAAAGAAATCAAAACTAGTACCCTCTCAAGAGGTAATATTCCTGGGTGCAAGCTTAAATACAACTGCCCAGATGACTTATCTCAAGCCAGACAAAGGCAACTGACTTCATATTTTGAAAAGATGGCAACAAAGACCCAGTTACCTGCAAGAAAAATTCTGCAGGCTTTGGAATTCATGGCATCCTGCAGTCTGTTAATTCCATATGCAAGACTGCATATGAGGAAGCTACAAAGGTACCTAAAAAGTGTTTGGACTCAACATTGCCACAGCCTGGAAACATTAATTACCCTCATTCCCTGCCTGCAACAGGAGTTTCGATAGTGGGCACTGGCCTGTCACCACAATAAGGGACAGCCATTCACTTTACCCACAGCCAGGCAGACACTAACAACAGGTGCATCGGATTATGCCTGGGGGGCCCACATGACAGAAAAATGTATTCAGGGCACGTGGCCCGCAAGCCAAATGCATCTTCATATAAATCAAAAAGAGATGCTAGCTGTACAGAATGCCCTGACATCCTTCAAGGATCTACTCCATCCAGGACAACTGTTGATAAAGATGGACAATACTACAGTCATGTGGTACATAAACAAGCAATGCGGCACACATTCCTACCCCCTCTGCAGACAAGCCATGACTTTGTGGAACACAGCATTGACTTATCAAGTGCACCTGCAAGCACAATTCCTGCCAGGAAAGACAAATACTCTGGCAGACGAACTAAGCAGAAGCCTCGTGGACCCTCACGAGTGGAAACTAGATCCACAAGTCTTCAGCATGATAACAAGGAAATGGGGATGCCCAGACATAGATTTATTTGTCTCCCCTCACAACTGCCAACTACACAAACAAGCATGGAAGTCAGATGCTCTATCATTCAGCTGGAAAACCCTTACAGTATATGCCTTTCCTCCAGTGCCTCTCCTCCCCAAGGTACTCCTAAAGGTCAGACAAGAGAAGCCAAAAATGATACTGATTGCCCCAGACTGGCCACGCCAGCACTGGTATCCAATCCTAAAGAGCTTGTCTCAAGGCCCAGCCTGGACTTTACCACAAATTCCTCATCTACTGGCCCAACAAAATAATCAGATCCTGCACAGCCAACTCAGAACCTTAAATCTGGCTGCATGGCAGATAATATAACCACTCAAAACACACCTCTCTCTAAAGCAGTTATGGATGTTATTTTGGAGGCCAGGAGGCCAAGCACCAGAAAATCTTATGCAGAAAAATGGAAAGGATTCTGTGCTTGGAACCAGACACAAGGAATTGACATGCTTCTTCCAAATATTCCTCAGATTTTACAATACCTACATACCTGAGATGCTGGACAAAGGCCTATCCTTCTCATCAATTAAGATCCATGCCTCTGCCATTTCAGCTCATTACAATATGGAACCGCCTATTTTTTCACATCCACTGCTAAGGCAGTACCTCAGAGGGGCCAAAAACATAAGACCTCCAAGGAGAGCACCGATACCTACATGGGACCTCAATTTTGTCTTGGAAAAACTCACACTGCCTCCTTTTGAGCCAGCCAATACAGCCGAGATAAAATTCTTATCATGGAAAACAGCTCTGCTCCTAGCAATAACTTCAGCAAGAAGAGTCTCAGAGTTACAGGCATTAATGGCTGTGGAACCTTTTATTATTTTCCATCTGGACAGGGTTTCTCTAAGGACAAACCCAACATTTATGCCTAAGGTAGTGTCCAGTGTGGCTCTTAATCAAACCATTCATTTGCCTACTTTTTATCCAAACCCACAGAATAAAGGGGAGAGACTTCTGCATTATTTGGACATACACAGACAGCTACACTTCTACTTGGACAAAACTAAAGCTTTCAGAAAGACTGAGCAACTTTTAGTGGCATATGCTGCAGGATCACAAGGAAAGGCTATCTCAAAGCAGACTATTTCAAAATGGATAGGCCACTGCATTCGTTTCTGCTATTCACAACATGGCAAATCTGTGCCTAAGGGCATTAGGCTACACTCAACCAGAGCAGCAGCCACTTTAGCAGCCTTCCTCAGAGGAGTACCAACCAAGGATATTTTGGAGGCTGCAACTTGGACTTCAGTGCATACATTTACAAAGCACTACCACTTACCTCTTTACTCTAAATCCAGAGCAGGCTTTGCCACTGCAGTTCTGCAGGGCCTCATAGCCATTCCTAATTCTATTTAGACCCGGCCACCCAACCTCAGCTTTGGGATTCAACCCAAGTGTAATGACTGCAACAGTGAAACACGATGAACATAGTACAGTTGTGTACCTACCATAAATGTAGATGTTCGAGTGTATTCACTGTTGCAGTCCAGGTTACCCACCCACCATCCCCCTTTCTTTGCTGGGACTTATCTGTACTCTTCTATTCTATACAACCTGTGTGGTGTATTTGCTTGTAGATGAAGGTAATTTTTATGTTAGTGCATGCTTTTTTATAAGCAATATTTTTAGCCTACGCTTTTGGGGGCACCTGACATCTGGGGCAAGAAAAACTGAAGAAAATGGCATTGGCTGCATCTTATACACCCCTGGCGCACTGATGTCAGGGAAGAGGCGACAGCAACCGACGCCGGAACAGGACTTTGGAATTCAGGCCGACTGCGGTTAGCCTGCCAGCAGGATAACCCAAGTGTAATGACTGCAACAGTGAATACACTCGAACATCTACATTTATGGTAGGTACACAACTGTACTTTCAGGCTGGTGAGCTTGTCTATAATACCTTAGTGGGGAATGATGTTAAAGGCCTTTGCGAGGTCTAGGTAGGCTGTGTGGACCACCTTTCCCTCATCTATAGACTTGGTAACTGTCTCAAAGAAGTCCATCAGGTTTAGGAGGCATGATTTGCCCTTAACAAAGCCAAACTGGGTAGGGTCCAGTGTTTGGAGGTTCCCAATGTTTCTGTTAATGAGATCCATGATGGTGCGCTCCATAGCTTTGCAGACCAAGCTAGTCAGGCTTATAGGGTGATAGTTCCTGGGGTAAGTTGTGGCTCCACCTTTGTGGAGTGGAATAACCGTTGCTGTGCACCACTCTGTGGGTACATAACCTGTGGAGATGCTGAGTTTAAACAGTGTGTTTAGGTGAGGGGTTAGTTCATCTTTCTGCTCATGTAGGACACAACCTGGGACACCGTCCGGTCCCATTGATGCTGTGTTTTTGGCTTTGGAGAGGGCTGTTTTAACCTGAGTGTCTGTGATTTCAGGGTCACTACATTTTTCTGGTATAGTTATGGGCCCTTTTGGGGATGAGAGGGGGGTGAAGTTTGCACTGAACTTGTCTGCCAGGATGTTGACTATATTGATCGGTTCAGAGTATTTTGTGCCATTCTGCACTAATTGTGAGCAGAACTGAGAATTGCCACTTAGATTCTTGACATAGCTAAAGAATGCCTTGTGGTTATCTTTGGAGTCCAAGGCAATTTTTCTTTCAAAGCTCACCTTGAATGATTCTTTGGTTATATACGAGAGACTTGTTATATTTCTACTTATATGGTGCCTCACATATAAAACATAACATGTCACATCTACGCTCTTGGTAAATGCCTGTATAGACGATTACCTTGACAAATTATGCTATAACAACTGATTTCTACAAAGTGTGCTTAGGATTGTGTGGTAATAAGCTGATTTATTTATATGCTCTGTATTTTTACAACTGTAGTTAAGTGTTATAGATATTCACTGCCTCTTAGTCTATGAATAGTAACTATACTGTATCAGAAGCGTTAAAGTAGTTTTTTTATCTGCTTTCATACTGCTGTTAAACTATGCTGAGATGCCTAACTAGCCCCTAGGTATTAGTGACTACTTGAAATGTATTAGTATGTCAAACCGTATACAACCTTTCCTATTTTTCTATTAACCTAATATGTGTTTGAATTGATTATGTTCTCATTTTTTACAGTCCTGGATTTTCTAAATGCATTTACCTATACTCATATATGGAAATATGTTTACTTAACAGCCACATCATTGCCATTCTGACCGTTTGTTGGTACTGCCACTTAATCTGATATTTCTATTGTGTAACTGCTAATTGGCCAGCTACTAACACACTGTTTTACCTTGCCTTTTTGTCTTCTCTCTCCCTTTATATACCCAGCTCTCTACCCTGCTTGCCCTGAACTAGGGAATGAGAATCTGCCCTGCCTGAAGGCCAAGAACTAAACCTTATGCTAAGACTATTGGTCTCTACCTGAACTAAAGAATAGAGCCAATCCTCTCCATAAGCCTCTTTCCCACAAGGAACCAAGAAAGTATGTGTTACAACTATTGTAGTAAATACTATACTTGAATTAAATAATTCCATGTAACTGAAGACTGCTTCCTAGCCAGGACAGCCAGCAACCTTACTCTACTCTAATCCTTTCTTCTCCTAAACCTTATCACACTACCCATGTGTAGTCTCTGTTGCTAACTCCTGTTTACCCTCCATTACTCCTAGACCTGACAACACTCTGGAAAAGCTACCTGCATTATTATCCTCGTCCCCTTGACTTTATCCTTCTCCTAGTATTTGCCTTGTAAATCTATCCCACTGTTTTGAAATATAATTTATCAGACACATTGCTTATTTATTTTCTTTGGTATCCCAGTCCTGCTCACTCCTCTATTTTCACAGTAACTCAGTCTCCTCCACACACATCTCCACCTTACCACAGCAGTCAGCACTTAACTGATTGTTACTGGGGTCCTCTTCCTTCACTGGCTCTATCCCACTCCGTTCACCCTGTGGGCTCACTCCGCTCCCCTACCCTGCCCCCAATTCCCACCTGCCCCCAGTGCTCCTACATTTATTCACCCAAACCACACCCCCTACAATAACCACCAATCTTAATATCCCACTCCTTAAAGCGCCAGAACCAACACATCCATGTTTTACCTAGTCATCCACCACACTTATCCTTATTTTTACACTATAAACAACTCTGCCATAATGTCATATATGTCAACCTCTTCATAACTGAAAATCCTACTTTTGTCTTCCCTCATACCTATTCTTACTATATCTTATCTACTTACATTTTGTGAACATCTCCACCACATAAACCTTCATTATCAAACAAAGCAAACCTCCTCAACACCATTAGTTCACGCTCAAAGCCATTCAAACACACCCAGCACAATAGCCTACCTACCAGCAAAATATCACAGACTGACTCACATCAAATACTATAGACCAAAAGTTAAGAAATCTCTATTCCTAACATGTATACCTCTGCCACTTACACTTAGAATTCAAGTCCAATCTTTAATAGATGGAGATATACATCCCAATCTAGGCCCAAATTCTATCCAGTCCAGAGAGACCCATAACATAACCCCCACTAGTACGTAACTCCTTACCAGACCTCCCAGCTCACTATTGATAGCACATCTTAACATCAGGAGCATAAATAATAAGGTTGCCCAACTACATGCTCTCATGGATGTGCATTCATTTGATTTCCTGTGTCTCACTGAAACTTGACTCAAACCACCTGTACAAGACAATGAGTTTATACCACCAGGGTATAGCATCTTAAGACTAGACCGAAAAGTTAAGAAGGGAGGTGGAGTAGCATACAAATCTGGATTACATGTGACCTCTATTGACTCTAAACCCCCTCTAACTAGTAATGAAGAAATACTTATCTCCAAAATTCAACTCAATAGCTGTAAATCCATCTATATTATTGCTGCCTACCTTCCCCCAGGGAATAACTCTAATACCCTAGAAAATATCCTAAATTGGCTTTCCACCAATTATCTTCAAGAAATAATAGTACTCGGTGACTTTAATATCAAATGGAAAAGCTGTACTTCTGACCAGCCCTCTACTCATCTTAACCTACATGGGTTCACTCAAACTATTAGTTCCCCCACAAGGTCCAATAAACACAATAACAATGAAAGCACCCTAGATTGGATTCTGATAAATAGACATCACCAAAGTTACAAAGTAGGGACTGTCCCTGAGGATATAAGCGACCATGCACTCACCTTCATAATCAGATTTAAGACTGACATCACTAGCCCAATTACCTATAGAATAATAAGGAGTAACAAAAATTTTAACCCTGACATCTTCCAAACAGAACTCAAAGCATGCAACTGGTCACCCCTCAAAAACTTACCTCTAGAGGAAGCAGTAATCTACTTTAATACCAAATTCTTAAGTATTCTAGATCTCCATGCTCCAAATAGGACCATTCGAACCAGGAATAAACCTGTCCCCTGGCTCTCAAAAGGGACCAAACAAAAAATGCTCTTCAGAAATAAAGTCTGGGCCAAGTGGCTTACTACTAAAAACCTAGAGGATCACTTAAAATTCAGACAGCTAAGAAATGATACAAAAAAAGCCATTCTGTCAGACAAAAGAAACTATTACATTCAGCTACAACATACCCATCAAAACAAACCACAAACATTCTGGGCAGGGATTAAAGCACTCTTACACCTAGGCTGTTCTGTCACACCCAACCCAGAAGGTACTGACCATGACAATCCAAAGCAAATTGCAAATACCTTTAACACATTCTTCACTGAGACCATTCAGTCTCTTGCCAATCAACTAACTCCTGACAGCTCATCTCTGACTTCTTCTACTACTACCTTACCTCCCTCATTTCATCTCAAACCTGTTCCTACATCCTTTATCCATACCCTTTTACTAAAACTCAAACCTACCACCACCACAGCTGATCTTCTTCCTGTAGAATATCTGCAAAAAGCTGCAAATGCCATAGCCTACCCCATCTCCATTCTGATTAACAGAACAATCTCTGAGGGAACCATTCCATCTATTTGAAGATCTCGCATATTATCCCCCTGCATAAAGGTGGACACTCTAGGGAATTATCAAACTACAGACCTATTGCTATACTATCTTCACTGGCAAAAATCATGGAGAAATGCATTCATAAGCAACTGTTAAAACACCTAATAGATAACAACTTATTATCTAACTGCCAACATGGTTTCAGGCCATCTCACAATACTACTACTACCCTTTTATCCTTCTCTGGCTGTATAAACAAAAATCGCAATAACAACACTCTATCCTCAGCCCTCTTTATTGATCTCTCTAAAGCCTTCGACATGGTTAACCACCAACTTCTCATAAACATACTCAAAAACCTATCTCTAGATGCACTGGATATACAATGGTTTCAATCCTACTTAAACAATAGGCAACAGGCAGTTCTGTGGGAGAACAACTTATCTCCCCATCTCCCCATTTCACTCGGTGTCCCCCAAGGTTCTATACTTGGACCTCTTCTATTTTCTATTTTTATCAACGACCTGCATACTGTAATTCCTCAAGCAACTGTAATACAATACGCAGATGACTCCACATTAATATGCTCAGCCCTGACTTCATCAGACCTTCAGTCCCTCACCCAAAAATTGTTTAACATAGTAGAGGAATGGTTACTACACCATTGCCTCATCTTGAACCCCAAAAAAAACAAACTCCTACTTTTTACTCCCAACCAAAGGGCCACACCACTACATTTTACTGTTGCATCAAACAATGGAACCATCATATCCCCTGACTCTACCACAAAACTCCTAGGGGTACTAATTGACAATAACCTTAACTTTGATAGTCACATTAACAGTATCATAAAAACAGTCAGCAAAAAACTAGGCTCCCTCTATAGAATCAAATCCTTTCTTACCCCACTAGCAAGGTCTACTATTGCCCAGACCCACTTAATCTCTACCCTCCTCTACGCCTCCCCTATATATACACTAACCTCTCAAAAAACAACTTGAACAAACTGGCTGTCTCCTACAACAATATTGCTAGATTTGCAACAGGCTCTATATTCAGAACCCATCACTGTACTAATTATGAACAACTAGGATGGCTAGAGTTGCCAAATTTACTTCTATTTAAACAATTAACAGTTGCCTACAAAATCCTGTATCAGCCTACTTACACTCCAATTCTTACTAACCTTATCACCCCCTACAACAACCTTAAGACCCTACGCTCATCTAATAAAATATTAGTACAAACAGGCAAAACCTACAATAAGGCTGGTGACTCTTTGTTCTCTAATACTGTGGGTAACACCTGGAACTCTCTCCCCAGTGACCTGACCTCCCTTTTTTCACTTACACAATTGCAAATCAGGCTTAAAACCTACCTTAAATCCCATTGGTTATGCCCCTGTGTGAACCCAGATTAACTACTCATGTTATTTTATTTACTAAGACAACTGTCTTATTAACTGTATATACTAATTGACTACTGAAAACCATAAATATAACATGCCTAAATTTGATTAATTCTCTATCAATATCCCTAAAATGTCATTAGGACTACCTACCATGTTAACAAAAGTTACATGTCATATGATTCTGCAATCAAATGTGTTTTGGAGTGAACATATTTCCTTATATATTAATCTACCCACGTCTGGAAAATCTAGCATGTATAAAACAACTTAATCTTGTATTGTACTTGTACCTGTGAAATATTGTTTTTATATAATTTTTTTTAATGTGTTTTCGAGGAGCTTTTCTCCCCGAGCCTCTGCTGAAAATGGACATATATCCAGCTGGACTAGCCCGGTCAACAAATGTAAAATAAATAAATGATACTGATCAGGGATGTCTTCTCTGCTTGGGATTTTACTCTTTTTCTGTACTAGTTTCCTCTTTCTATTGTATAGCTTGTTTATGGCAGGGGTCCACCAGACTGGTTTCCTTTTCTTGGAGGAGTGAGCTTTGGTTTTGTTTGGGATAGCACGATCCATGCATTCTTGTAGGTGCCCATAGAGTGCATTAGTACAGGATTTTGCAGCTTGGACAGCATTATCCTTTAGCATGTGGGCTTTGAAACTTCCCACCTCGGTCTTAAGTAACTTAAAGTTTGCTTTTGAAAAGTTTTTCACAGTGGTTTCTTTGACCAGGGGTGCTGCTGGAATGTAGATATCCAGAGTGATTAGTTTATCGTCAGATCTAACCAGCGAGGGGATGACCTCCAGTGTGGAACACTGGTCGCCCATGTTGGTGATGACCAGGTCCAATATGTTGTCACCTCTGGTGGGGGTGTTGACCAGTTGATCCAGGGCATCTGAGTTTATAAATTCTAGGAAATGTTGGGCAAGGGAGTTTGTACTTGAGTAGTTCTCCCAGTTAATGTTTGGGTAATTGAAATCACCCAATATCAGGGTGTTTGATAGGACCTTTATGTTTCCCAGTGTTTCCAGGAATGCGGAGTGGGGGTCCTGGGACTTGCTGGGTGATCTGTAGCAAGCTATAATTTGAATAGCAGTTTTGCTCGTTAAGTTGCATGTGGATAATCTCCTCATGCTGAGCCACTAACCTGGAGGTGTGGGTATCCTTGATGAATATGGATACTCCCCCGCCTTTTATATTTCGGTTTGGGTTCTGCAGCCAAAATGTATGCTATGAGATGTAGCCTGGTAGTGCTGGGGTGCTCTCTGGAGCCTTAAACCAGGTTTCTGTTAATGCACATATATCGATTTCCTCCATACTGAGGAGTGCCTCGAGTGCATGCATTTTGAGGTTTAGACTTCTGGCATTGAGTAGCACTACCCTCAGTTTTTTGTTACCTGTGCTATTTATGGCAGTGGGCTTGTGTTTTGAGCCTTACCTAAAAAAGGCACTATGGGGGTGGCAAGTGCCTTGGCCAGTATTCGAAAGCCTAAGGGTGACAGGTGCAAGCCATCTCTAGCAAAGCAGCGTGGCTTGTCGAGCATGTCATCCCAGTCTGGCAGACACTGGATCTCCTTTGAATGACACCAGGTGCTTAGCCAAGTGTTGAAATTGCTATTTTTTTTCTCTATACCATGGTATCATTCTTGGTGAGGGCAGGATGCTACTCAGGGTCAGGGTCATACCAGCCTGGGCTACGTGATCAGAGAGTTCCTCCATGGCTCTTTTCATGTAGTCCAGGGAGGTACGGCTCAGGTCATTCACACCAACATGGACAATGACAGAGTCATATTTGTACTTGTTCTGGAGTGACCTGAGTGCTGGTGTTATGTGGCAGATCCTGGCACAAGACAGGCAGCTAACAGTAACCTTCTCCTTGTTCAGCCTAGTTAGTGGGACGTCAGTGTGCTTGACTATAGAGTCACCTATTACTAGTGTGTTGGATATGTTATTTTGCCTTAAGGGCTGTGATTGCGTGGCACACTGGTTTTGTGAAGTATGTGTTTCATGGTTTATGCTAGGGGGTGGAGGTTGCTTGGATGTCTGCTTCAGAGGTCTGTGCTGCTTTTGCAGATTTTTATTTATAGCCTCCAAGTATGTTTTCGTGTATTTATGTGTGTTATTTTACCTCTGCTGGTTTCATGGGTCTGTGTGAGACTGGTGGTGTGATGCAAGTAATTCCCTTCTCCTCTTGACTCCCTGGTCCAGTCTTGGGTTGAGAGAGCTTAGCCTTCAGTTTGGCTGTATAATTGCATCTTTCGCATGTATTAGTGTTTAGTGGAAGGAGGAGAGGGTTGTCTGTGTACATGAGGCAATTGTAACATTTCCTCAAAATGCCCAGATTAACCAGTTGGACCCGGAGAGTATACCTGAAACTGTTGCTTGGACAAGCCTGGATAGGTACAGTGAACTGTTTTACTGATTGGCTGGTAAAGTCGAAAGTGCAGGCATAAGAATAAGTACAATATGTAGCTGAAGAAGTTTTTTAAATCACAGAAACTCTAGAAAATCAGTCTTTTAGGTGGAATTAGCTGAAGGCAGTAAGAAAATGCAGAAAAATGATAATTAATCACTCCAAAGTCTATCTTTTGTCTCTCTGCTGTAGTAGAACTCTGCAGGGCACCAGGCAGGACCTTGCTGAGCTGTATACAAGCACAAAAACCTTACATTTGCGGATTTTATAGCAGGGAAATGAATGAGATAGAAATTAGCCCAAGATGGCTAAAAAACTACTAATTTCTTTGCTGAAACCACTCCTCCAGGGACAGATAGGCTGCTCAAAGCTCCCTCTCTCAGAGTGACCAGACAAACTTCCTTCTATCCAAGTAAGGTATGGGCAACCACAGAAACTTGTAACACAGCCCTGAACTCAGCACTAACCTGAAAACTGGGCAATACTAGCTTAGAAAGGTAGGACAACAAGTTTTTTTTTTTTTTTTTTTTTTTTCAGAAAATAAATCAGATGCAGTCAAAAAAACACTTTAAATGCACAGAAATGGCTATCACACTTGAGTGTGTAGCCAACAACTGTTAAACAGGTAATTTAAACACAAAAATGACTTTGTTAAAATGCAGTCAGTAAAATAAGTACCTTTTTAAATCAAAGAAAGTCTAGAAAATCAGGGTTTTAGGAGGAATTAGCAAAAGGCAGTTAGAAAATGCAGAAAAATGATACTTAATCACTACAAAGTCTCTCTTTTGTCTCTCTGCTGCTGTAGATATATGCATTGCACCAGGCAGGAGCTTGCTGAGGTGTATACAAGCACAAAAAACTTGCAAATGTGGGTTTTATAGCAGGGAAATGAAATAGATAGAAATTAGCTCAAAATGGCCATTAAACTACTAATTTCTGGGCTGAAAACACTCCTCCAGGGACAGATAGGCTGCTCAAAGCTCCGTCTCTCACAATGACCAGAGAAACTTCCTTCTATCCAAGTAAGGTATGGGCAAACACAGACACTTGTAACACAGCCCTGAACTCAGAACTAACCTGAAAACTGGACTATACCATCTTAGAAAGGTGGGAAAACAAGTATTTTATTTTTTTTTTTTTTTTTTTTTTAGAAAATAAATCAGATACAATCAAAAAAACACTTTAAATGCATAGAAATGGCTATCACACTTGAGTGTGTAGCCAACAAATGTTAAAAAGGTAATTTAAACACAAAAATGACTTTGTTAAAGTGCAGTCCATAAAATAAGTACAATATGTAGCTGAACAAGCTTTTTAAATCACATAAACTCTTCAAATCGGCATTTTAGGCAGAATTAGCTAAAGGCAGCAAGAAAATGGAGAAAAATGAAACCTAGTCACTCCAAAGTCTCTTTTTTGTCTCTTTGCTGCTGTAGAACTCTGCATTGCACCAGACAGGAGCTTGCTGAGCTGTATACAAGCACAAAAACATTGCAAATGAGGGTTTTATAGCAGGGAAAAGAAAGAGCTAGAAATTAGCCGAAAATGGCCATTAAACTACTAATTTCTGGGCTGAAACCACTCCTCAGGGGACCGGATAGGCTGCTCAAAGCTCCCTCTCTCACAATGACCAGACAAACTTCCTTCTATCCAAGTAAGCTATGGGCAAACACAGAAACATGTAACACAGCCCTGAACTCAGCACTAACCTGACAACTGGACTATACCAGCTTAGAAAGGTGGGAAAACAAGTATTTTATTTTTTTTTTTTTTCAGAAAATAAATCAGATACAATCAACAAAACACTTTAAATGCACATAAATGGCGATCACACTTGAGTGTATAGCCAACAACTGTTAAAAAGGTAATTTAACACAAAAATGACTTTGTTAAAATGCAGGCAGTAAAATAAGTACAATATGTAGCTGAACAAGCTTTTTAAATCAAAGAAAGTCTAGAAAATTAGTGTTTTAGGAGGAATTAGCAAAAGGCAGTAAGAAAATGCAGAAAAATGATACTTAATCACTACAAAGTCTCTCTTTTGTCTCTCTGCTGCTGTAGAACTATGCAGGGCACCAGTCAGGAGCTTGCTGAACTGGGTACAAGCACAAAAACCTTGCAAATGCAGGTTTTATAGGAGGGAAATGAAAGAGATAGAAAGTAGCCAAAAATGGCCAATAAACTACTAATTTCTGGGCTGAAACCACTCTTCCAGGGACAGATAGGCTGCTAAAAGCTCCCTCTCTCACAGTGAACAGAGAAACTTCCATCTTTCCAAATATGGTATGGGCAAACAAAAAAACTTGTAACAGCCCTGAATTCAGCACTAACCTGAAAACTGGACTATACTACCTTAGAAAGGTGGGAAAACAAGTATTTTTTTTTGTGTTTTTTTTTTTTTTTTCAGAAAATAAAGCCGATACAAACAAAAAACACTTTAAATGCACAGAAATGGCTATCACACTTGAGTGTGTAGACAACAATAGTTAAACAGGTAATTTAAACACAAAAATGATTTTGTTAAAGTGCAGGCAGTAAAATAAGTATAATATGTAGCTGAACAAGCTTTTTAAAATCACAGAAACTCTAGAAATTCAGTGTTTAGGCGAAATTAGCTAAAGGCAGTAAGAAAATGCAGAAAAATGATAGTTAACTCCAAAGTCTCTCTTTTGTCTCTCTGCTGCTGTAGAACTCTGCAGGGCACAAGGCAGGTGCTTGCTGAGCTGTATACAAGCACAAAAATCTTGCAAATGTGGGTTTTATAAACGGGAAATGAAACAGACAGATATTAGCCCAAGATGGCCAATAAACTACTAATTTCTGGGCTGAAACCACTCCTCCAGGGACAGATAGGCTGCTCAAAGCTCCCTCTCTCACAGTGAACAGAGAAACTTCCTTCTATCCAAGTAAGGCATGGGGAAACACAGAAACTTGTAACACAGCCTTGAATTCAGCACTAACCTGAAAACTGGACAATACTAGCTTAGAAATGTGGGAAAACAAGTATTTTTTTCAGAAAATAAAGCAGATACAATAAAAAAAATTTTAAATGCACAGAAATGGCCAGCACACTTGAGTGTGTAGCCAACAACAGTTAAACAGGTAATTTAAACACAGAAACAACTTTGTTAAAGTGCAGGAAGTAAAATAAGTACAATATGTAGCTGAACAACCTTTTTAAATCACAGAAACTCTAGAAAATCAGCGTTTTAAGTGGAATTAGGTAAAGGCATTAAGAAAATGCAGAAAAATGATACTTAATCACTCCAAAGTCTCTCTTTTGTCTCTCTGCTGCTGTAGAACTCTGCAGGGCACCAGGTAGTAGCTTGCTGAGCTGTATACAAGAACAAAACCCTTGCAAATATAGATTTTATGTCAGGGATATGAAAGCGATAGAAATTAGCCCAAAATGGCCAATAAACTACTAATTTCAGGGCTGAAACCACTCCTCCAGGGACAGAGAGTCTGCTCAAAGCTCCCTCTCTCACAGTGAACAGAGAAACTTCCTTCTATCCAAGTAAGGTATGGGCAAACAGAAACTTGTAACACAGCCCTGAACTTAGCACTAACCTGAAAACTGGACTATAATTGCTTAGTAAGGTAGGACAACAAGTTTTTTTTTGGGGGGGGGTTGTTTTCTTTTCAGAAAATAAAACAGATACAATCAAAAAACACTTTAAATGTACAGAAATGGCTATCACATGAGTATGTAGCCAACAACTGTCAAACAGGTAATTTAAACACAAAAACGAATTTGTTAAAGTGCAGGCAGTAAAAAAGTACAATATGTAGCTGAACAAACTTTTTAAATCACAGAAACTCTTCAAAATTGGCATTTTAGGTGAAATTAGCTAAAGGCAGCAAGAAAATTCAGAAAAATTATACTTAGTCACTCCAAAGTCTCTTTTTTGTCTCTTTGCTGCTGTAGAACTCTGCATTGCACCAGGCAGGCGCTTGCTGAGCTGTATACAAGCACAAAAACATTGCAAATGAGGGTTTTATAGCAGGGAAATGAAAGAGATAGAAATTAGCCCAAAATGGCCAATAAACTACTAATTTCTGGGCTCAAACCACTCCTCCAGGGACAGATAGGCTGCTCAAAGCTCCCTCTCTTACAATAACCAGAGAAACCTCCTTCTATCCAAGTAAGCTATGGGCAAACACAGAAACTTGTAACACAGCCCTGAACTCAGCACTAACCTGAAAACTGGACTGTACCTGCTTAGAAAGGTGGGAAAACAAGTATTTTATTTATTTATTTTTTCAGAAAATAAATCAGATACAATCAAAAAACACTTTAAATTACAGAAATGGCGATCACACTTGAGTGTGTAGCCAACAACTGTTAAAAAGGTAATTTGAACACAAAAATGACTTTGTTAAAATGCAGGCAGTAAAATAAGTACAATATGTAGTTGAACAAGCTTTTTAAATCAAAGAAAGTCTAGAAAATCAGCGTTTTAGGAGGAATTAGCAAAAGGCAGTAAGAAAATACAGAAAAATTATACTTAATCACTACAAAGTCTCTTTTTGTCTCTCTGCTGCTGTAGAACTATGCAGGGCACTAGTCAGGAGCTTGCTGAGCTGGATACAAGCACAAAAACCTTGCAAATGCAGGTTTTATAGGAGGGAAATGAAAGAGATAGAAATTAGCCAAAATGGCCAATAAACTACTAATTTCTGGGCTGAAACCACTCCTCCAGGGACAGAGATGCTGCTCAAAGCTCCCTCTCTCACAGTGAACAGAGAAACTTTCATCTTTCCAAGTATGGTATGGGCAAACAAAACAACTTGTAACACAGCCCTAAATTCAGCACTAACCTGAAAACTGGGCAATACTACCTTAGAAAGGTGGGAAAACATGTATTTTTTTGTTTTTTGTTTTTTTTTTTTTACGGAAAATAAAGCCGATACAATCAAAAAACACTTTAAATGCACAGAAATGGATTTCACACTTGAGCGTGTAGACAACAACAGTTAAACAGGTAATTTAAACACAAAAATGACTTTGTTAAAGTGCAGGCAGTAAAATAAGTATAATATGTAGCTGAACAAGCTTTTTAAAATCACAGAAACTCTAGAAAATCAGCATTTTAGGTGAAATTAACTAAAGGCAGTAAAAAAATGCAGACAAATGATACTTAATAACTCCAAAGTCTCTTTTGTCTCTCTGCTGCTGTAGAAATCTGCAGGGCGTGGCAGGTGCTTGCTGACCTGTATACAAGAACAAAAATCTTGCAAATGCGGGTTTACAACAGGGAAATGAAAGAGACAGATATTAGCCCAAAATGGCCAATAAACTACTCATTTCTGGGCTGAAACCACTCCTCCAGGGACGGGGGGGCCC
>NC_056726.1:1200002712-1200030212 GCF_019279795.1 Protopterus annectens
GTTAAGTGCAGTAAAATAAGTAGAATATGTAGCTGAACAAGCTTTTTAAATCACAGAAACTCTTCAAAATTGTCATTTTATGTGGAATTAGCTAAAGACAGCAAGAAAATGCAGTAAAAGTATACTTAATCACTCCAAAGTCTCTTTTTTGTCTCACTGCTGCTGTAGAACTCTGCAGGGCACCAGGCAGGAGCTTATTGAGTTATATACAAACACAAAAACCTTGCAAATGTGGGTTTTATTGCAGGAAAATGAAAGAGATAGAAATTAGCCCAAAATGGCCAATAAACTACCAATTTCTGGGCTCAAACCACTCCTCCAGGGACAGATAGGCTGCTCAAAGCTCCCTCTCTTACAATAACCAGAGAAACCTCCTTCTATCCAAGTAAGCTATGGGCAAACACAGAAACTTGTAACACAGCCCTGAACTCAGCACTAACCTGAAAACTGGACTGTACCTGCTTAGAAAGGTGGGAAAACAAGTATTTTATTTATTTATTTATTTTTTCAGAAAATAAATCAGATACAATCAAAAAACACTTTAAATTACAGAAATGGCGATCACACTTGAGTGTGTAGCCAACAACTGTTAAAAAGGTAATTTGAACACAAAAATGACTTTGTTAAAATGCAGGCAGTAAAATAAGTACAATATGTAGTTGAACAAGCTTTTTAAATCAAAGAAAGTCTAGAAAATCAGCGTTTTAGGAGGAATTAGCAAAAGGCAGTAAGAAAATACAGAAAAATTATACTTAATCACTACAAAGTCTCTTTTTGTCTCTCTGCTGCTGTAGAACTATGCAGGGCACTAGTCAGGAGCTTGCTGAGCTGGATACAAGCACAAAAACCTTGCAAATGCAGGTTTTATAGGAGGGAAATGAAAGAGATAGAAATTAGCCAAAAATGGCCAATAAACTACTAATTTCTGGGCTGAAACCACTCCTCCAGGGACAGAGATGCTGCTCAAAGCTCCCTCTCACAGTGAACAGAGAAACTTTCATCTTTCCAAGTATGGTATGGGCAAACAAAACAACTTGTAACACAGCCCTAAATTCAGCACTAACCTGAAAACTGGGCAATACTACCTTAGAAAGGTGGGAAAACATGTATTTTTTTGTTTTTTGTTTTTTTTTTACGGAAAATAAAGCCGATACAATCAAAAAACACTTTAAATGCACAGAAATGGATTTCACACTTGAGCGTGTAGACAACAACAGTTAAACAGGTAATTTAAACACAAAAATGACTTTGTTAAAGTGCAGGCAGTAAAATAAGTATAATATGTAGCTGAACAAGCTTTTTAAAATCACAGAAACTCTAGAAAATCAGCATTTTAGGTGAAATTAACTAAAGGCAGTAAAAAAATGCAGACAAATGATACTTAATAACTCCAAAGTCTCTCTTTTGTCTCTCTGCTGCTGTAGAAATCTGCAGGGCGTGGCAGGTGCTTGCTGACCTGTATACAAGAACAAAAATCTTGCAAATGCGGGTTTACAACAGGGAAATGAAAGAGACAGATATTAGCCCAAAATGGCCAATAAACTACTCATTTCTGGGCTGAAACCACTCCTCCAGGGACATATATGCTGCTCAAAGTTCCCTCTCTCACAGTGAACAGAGAAACTTCCTTCTATCCAAGTAAGGCATAGGCAAACACAGAAACTTGTTACACAGCCCTGAATTCAGCACTAACCTGAAAACAGGACAATACTAGCTTAGAAATGTGGGGAAACAAGTATTTTTTCAGAAAATAAAGCAGATACAATAAAAAAAACTTTAAATGCACAGAAATGGCTATTACACTTGAGTGTGTAGCCATTAACAGTTAATCAGGAAATTTAAACACAGAAACAACTTTGTTAAAGTGCAAGACATAAAATAAGTACAATATGTAGCTGAACAACCTTTTTAAATCACAGAAACTCTAGAAAATTGGTGTTTTAAGTGGAAATTGGTAAAGGCATTACGGAAATGCAGAAAAATTATACTTAATCACTCCTTTGTCTCTCCTTTGTCTCTCTGCTGCTGTAGAACTCTACAGGGCACCAGGCAGTAGCTTGCTGAGCTGTATACAAGCACAAAAACCTTGCAAATGCGGATTTTATAGCAGGGAAATGAATGAGATAGAAATTAGCCCAAGATGGCTAATAAACTACTAATTTATGTGCTGAAACCACTCCTCCAGGGACAGATAGGCTGCTCAAAGCTCCCTCTCTCAGAGTGACCAGAGAAACTTCCTTCTATCCAAGTAAGGTATGGGCAACCACAGAAACTTGTAACACAGCCCTGAACTCAGCACTAACCTGAAAACTGGGCAATACTAGCTTAGAAAGGTAGGACAACAAGTTTTTTGGGTTTTTTTTTTCAGAAAATAAATCAGATGCAGTCAAAAAAACACTTTAAATGCACAGAAATGGCTATCACACTTGAGTGTGTAGCCAACAACTGTTAAACAGGTAATTTAAACACAAAAATGACTTTGTTAAAATGCAGTCAGTAAAATAAGTACCTTTTTAAATCAAAGAAAGTCTAGAAAATCAGGGTTTTAGGAGGAATTAGCAAAAGGCAGTTAGAAAATGCAGAAAAATGATACTTAATCACTACAAAGTCTCTCTTTTGTCTCTCTGCTGCTGTAGATCTATGCATTGCACCAGGCAGGAGCTTGCTGAGGTGTATGCAAGCACAAAAAACTTGCAAATGTGGGTTTTATAGCAGGGAAATGAAATAGATAGAAATTAGCTCAAAATGGCCATTAAACTACTAATTTCTGGGCTGAAAACACTCCTCCAGGGACAGATAGGCTGCTCAAAGCTCCGTCTCTCACAATGACCAGAGAAACTTCCTTCTATCCGAGTAAGGTATGGGCAAACACAGACACTTGTAACACAGCCCTGAACTCAGAACTAACCTGAAAACTGGACTATACCATCTTAGAAAGGTGGGAAAACAAGTATTTTATTTTTTTTTTTTTTTTTAGAAAATAAATCAGATACAATCAAAAAAACACTTTAAATGCATAGAAATGGCTATCACACTTGAGTGTGTAGCCAACAAATGTTAAAAAGGTAATTTAAACACAAAAATGACTTTGTTAAAGTGCAGTCCATAAAATAAGTACAATATGTAGCTGAACAAGCTTTTTAAATCACATAAACTCTTCAAATCGGCATTTTAGGCAGAATTAGCTAAAGGCAGCAAGAAAATGGAGAAAAATGAAACCTAGTCACTCCAAAGTCTCTTTTTTGTCTCTTTGCTGCTGTAGAACTCTGCATTGCACCAGACAGGAGCTTGCTGAGCTGTAAACAAGCACAAAAACCTTGCAAATGTGGGTTTTATAGCAGGGAAAAGAAAGAGCTAGAAATTAGCCGAAAATGGCCATTAAACTACTAATTTCTGGGCTGAAACCACTCCTCAGGGGACCGGATAGGCTGCTCAAAGCTCCCTCTCTCACAATGACCAGACAAACTTCCTTCTATCCAAGTAAGCTATGGGCAAACACAGAAACATGTAACACAGCCCTGAACTCAGCACTAACCTGACAACTGGACTATACCAGCTTAGAAAGGTGGGAAAACAAGTATTTTATTTTATTTATTTTTTTTCAGAAAATAAATCAGATACAATCAACAAAACACTTTAAATGCACATAAATGGCTATCACACTTGAGTGTGTAGCCAACAACTGTTAAAAAGGTAATTTAACACAAAAATGACTTTGTTAAAATGCAGGCAGTAAAATAAGTACAATATGTAGCTGAACAAGCTTTTTAAATCAAAGAAAGTCTAGAAAATCAGTGTTTTAGGAGGAATTAGCAAAAGGCAGTAAGAAAATGCAGAAAAATGATACTTAATCACTACAAAGTCTCTCTTTTGTCTCTCTGCTGCTGTAGAACTATGCAGGGCACCAGTCAGGAGCTTGCTGAGCTGGGTACAAGCACAAAAACCTTGCAAATGCAGGTTTTATAAGAGGGAAATGAAAGAGATAGAAAGTAGCCAAAAATGGCCAATAAACTACTAATTTCTGGGCTGAAACCACTCTTCCAGGGACAGATAGGCTGCTAAAAGCTCCCTCTCTCACAGTGAACAGAGAAACTTCCATCTTTCCAAATATGGTATGGGCAAACAAAAAAACTTGTAACAGCCCTGAATTCAGCACTAACCTGAAAACTGGACTATACTACCTTAGAAAGGTGGGAAAACAAGTTTTTTTTTTGTTTTTTTTTTTCAGAAAATAAAGCCGATACAAACAAAAAACACTTTAAATGCACAGAAATGGCTATCACACTTGAGTGTGTAGACAACAACAGTTAAACAGGTAATTTAAACACAAAAATGACTTTGTTAAAGTGCAGGCAGTAAAATAAGTATAATATGTAGCTGAACAAGCTTTTTAAAATCACAGAAACTCTAGAAATTCAGTGTTTAGGCGAAATTAGCTAAAGGCAGTAAGAAAATGCAGAAAAATGATAGTTAACTCCAAAGTCTCTCTTTTGTCTCTCTGCTGCTGTAGAACTCTGCAGGGCACAAGGCAGGTGCTTGCTGAGCTGTATACAAGCACAAAAATCTTGCAAATGTGGGTTTTATAAACGGGAAATGAAACAGACAGATATTAGCCCAAGATGGCCAATAAACTACTAATTTCTGGGCTGAAACCACTCCTCCAGGGACAGATAGGCTGCTCAAAGCTCCCTCTCTCACAGTGAACAGAGAAACTTCCTTCTATCCAAGTAAGGCATGGGGAAACACAGAAACTTGTAACACAGCCTTGAATTCAGCACTAACCTGAAAACTGGACAATACTAGCTTAGAAATGTGGGAAAACAAGTATTTTTCTCAGAAAATAAAGCAGATACAATAAAAAAAATTTTAAATGCACAGAAATGGCCAGCACACTTGAGTGTGTAGCCAACAACAGTTAAACAGGTAATTTAAACACAGAAACAACTTTGTTAAAGTGCAGGAAGTAAAATAAGTACAATATGTAGCTGAACAACCTTTTTAAATCACAGAAACTCTAGAAAATCAGCGTTTTAAGTGGAATTAGGTAAAGGCATTAAGAAAATGCAGAAAAATGATACTTAATCACTCCAAAGTCTCTCTTTTGTCTCTCTGCTGCTGTAGAACTCTGCAGGGCACCAGGTAGTAGCTTGCTGAGCTGTATACAAGAACAAAACCCTTGCAAATATAGATTTTATATCAGGGATATGAAAGCGATAGAAATTAGCCCAAAATGGCCAATAAACTACTAATTTCAGGGCTGAAACCACTCCTCCAGGGACAGAGAGTCTGCTCAAAGCTCCCTCTCTCACAGTGAACAGAGAAACTTCCTTCTATCCAAGTAAGGTATGGGCAAACAGAAACTTGTAACACAGCCCTGAACTTAGCACTAACCTGAAAACTGGACTATAATTGCTTAGTAAGGTAGGACAACAAGTTTTTTTTTGGGGGGGGGTTGTTTTCTTTTCAGAAAATAAAACAGATACAATCAAAAAACACTTTAAATGTACAGAAATGGCTATCACACGAGTATGTAGCCAACAACTGTCAAACAGGTAATTTAAACACAAAAACGAATTTGTTAAAGTGCAGGCAGTAAAAAAGTACAATATGTAGCTGAACAAACTTTTTAAATCACAGAAACTCTTCAAAATTGGCATTTCAGGTGAAATTAGCTAAAGGCAGCAAGAAAATTCAGAAAAAATATACTTAGTCACTCCAAAGTCTCTTTTTTGTCTCTTTGCTGCTGTAGAACTCTGCATTGCACCAGGCAGGCGCTTGCTGAGCTGTATACAAGCACAAAAACATTGCAAATGAGGGTTTTATAGCAGGGAAATGAAAGAGATAGAAATTAGCCCAAAATGGCCAATAAACTACTAATTTCTGGGCTCAAACCACTCCTCCAGGGACAGATAGGCTGCTCAAAGCTCCCTCTCTTACAATAACCAGAGAAACCTCCTTCTATCCAAGTAAGCTATGGGCAAACACAGAAACTTGTAACACAGCCCTGAACTCAGCACTAACCTGAAAACTGGACTGTACCTGCTTAGAAAGGTGGGAAAACAAGTATTTTATTTATTTATTTTTTTTTTCAGAAAATAAATCAGATACAATCAAAAAACACTTTAAATTACAGAAATGGCGATCACACTTGAGTGTGTAGCCAACAACTGTTAAAAAGGTAATTTGAACACAAAAATGACTTTGTTAAAATGCAGGCAGTAAAATAAGTACAATATGTAGTTGAACAAGCTTTTTAAATCAAAGAAAGTCTAGAAAATCAGCGTTTTAGGAGGAATTAGCAAAAGGCAGTAAGAAAATACAGAAAAATTATACTTAATCACTACAAAGTCTCTTTTTGTCTCTCTGCTGCTGTAGAACTATGCAGGGCACTAGTCAGGAGCTTGCTGAGCTGGATACAAGCACAAAAACCTTGCAAATGCAGGTTTTATAGGAGGGAAATGAAAGAGATAGAAATTAGCCAAAAATGGCCAATAAACTACTAATTTCTGGGCTGAAACCACTCCTCCAGGGACAGAGATGCTGCTCAAAGCTCCCTCTCTCACAGTGAACAGAGAAACTTTCATCTTTCCAAGTATGGTATGGGCAAACAAAACAACTTGTAACACAGCCCTAAATTCAGCACTAACCTGAAAACTGGGCAATACTACCTTAGAAAGGTGGGAAAACATGTATTTTTTTGTTTTTTGTTTTTTTTTTACGGAAAATAAAGCCGATACAATCAAAAAACACTTTAAATGCACAGAAATGGATTTCACACTTGAGCGTGTAGACAACAACAGTTAAACAGGTAATTTAAACACAAAAATGACTTTGTTAAAGTGCAGGCAGTAAAATAAGTATAATATGTAGCTGAACAAGCTTTTTAAAATCACAGAAACTCTAGAAAATCAGCATTTTAGGTGAAATTAACTAAAGGCAGTAAAAAAATGCAGACAAATGATACTTAATAACTCCAAAGTCTCTCTTTTGTCTCTCTGCTGCTGTAGAAATCTGCAGGGCGTGGCAGGTGCTTGCTGACCTGTATACAAGAACAAAAATCTTGCAAATGCGGGTTTACAACAGGGAAATGAAAGAGACAGATATTAGCCCAAAATGGCCAATAAACTACTCATTTCTGGGCTGAAACCACTCCTCCAGGGACATATAGGCTGCTCAAAGTTCCCTCTCTCACAGTGAACAGAGAAACTTCCTTCTATCCAAGTAAGGCATAGGCAAACACAGAAACTTGTTACACAGCCCTGAATTCAGCACTAACCTGAAAACAGGACAATACTAGCTTAGAAATGTGGGGAAACAAGTATTTTTTCAGAAAATAAAGCAGATACAATAAAAAAAACTTTAAATGCACAGAAATGGCTATTACACTTGAGTGTGTAGCCATTAACAGTTAATCAGGTAATTTAAACACAGAAACAACTTTGTTAAAGTGCAAGACATAAAATAAGTACAATATGTAGCTGAACAACCTTTTTAAATCACAGAAACTCTAGAAAATTGGTGTTTTAAGTGGAAATTGGTAAAGGCATTACGGAAATGCAGAAAAATTATACTTAATCACTCCTTTGTCTCTCCTTTGTCTCTCTGCTGCTGTAGAACTCTACAGGGCACCAGGCAGTAGCTTGCTGAGCTGTATACAAGCACAAAAACCTTGCAAATGCGGGTTTTATAGCAGGGAAATGAAAGAGATAGAAATTAGCCCAAAATGGCCAATAAACTACTAATTTCAGGGCTGAAACCACTCCTCCAGGGACCGGACAGATTGGCTGCTCAAAGCTCCCTCTCTCACAGCGAAAAGAGAAACTTCTTTCGATCCAAGTTTTGGAATGGGCAAACACAGAAACTTGTAACACGGCCCTGAACTCAGCACTAACCTGAAAACTGGACTATACTAGCTTATAAAGGTGGAAAAACAAGTATTTTTTTTTTTGTATTTTTTTCAGAAAATAAAGCAGATACAATAAAAAAAAATCTTTAAATGCACAGAAATGGCTATCACACTTGAGTGTGTAGCCAACTGTTAAACAGGTAATTTTAACATAAAAACAGCTTTGTTAAAGTGCAGGCAGTAAAATAAGTGCAATATGTAGCTGAACAAGCTTTTTAAATCACAGAAACTCTCGAAAATCGGCGTTTTAGGCGGAATTAGCAAAAGGCAGTAAGAAAATACAGAAAAATGATACTTAATCATTCCAAAGTCTATCTTCTGTCTCTCTGCTGCTGTAGAACTCTGCAGGGCACCAGACAGGAGCTTGCTGAGCTGTATACAAGCACAAAAACCTTGCAAATACAGGTTTTATAGCAGGCAAATGAAATATATAGAAATTAGCCCAAAATGGCCAATAAACTACTAATTTTTGGGCTGAAACCACTCCTCCAGAGACAGATAGGCTGCTCAAAGCTCCTTCTCTCACAGGGAACAGAGAAACTTCCTTCTATCCAAGTAAGGTATGGGCAAACATAGCAACATGTATCACAGCCCTAATTTCAGCACTAACATGAAAAATGAACTATACTAGCTTAGAAAGGCGGGAAACAAAGTTTTTTTTTTTTTTTTTTCAGAAAATAAAGCAGATACAATCAAAAAACACTTTAAATGCACAGAAATGGCTATCACACTTGAGTGTGTAGCCAACTGTTAAACAGGTAATTTAAACACAAAAACAACTTTGTTGAAGTGCAGGCAGTAAAATAAGTAGAATATGTAGCTGAACAAGCTTTTTAAATCACAGAAACTCTTCAAAATTGTCATTTTATGTGGAATTAGCTAAAGACAGCAAGAAAATGCAGTAAAAGTATACTTAATCACTCCAAAGTCTCTTTTTTGTCTCTCTGCTGCTGTAGAACTCTGCAGGGCACCAGGCAGGAGCTTATTGAGTTATATACAAACACAAAAACCTTGCAAATGTGGGTTTTATTGCAGGAAAATGAAAGAGATAGAAATTAGCCCAAAATGGCCAATAAACTACTAATTTCTGGGCTGAAAACCACTCCTCCAGGGACAGATAGGCTGCTCAAAGCTCCCTCTCAGACAGTGAACATAGAAACTTCCTTCTGTAAGGTATGGGCAAACACACAACCTTGTAACACAGCCTTGAGTTCAGCACTAACCTGAAAACTGTACTATACTAGCTAAGAAAGGTAGGAAAACAAGTACTTAATTACTCCAAAGTCTCTCTACTGCTATAGAACTCTGCAGGGCACCAGGCAGGAGCTTACTGAGCTGTATACATAACCTTATACATGTCTTCTTTAAACAGCCAGTCAGCCCTGGGCATACATTCCTAGGCATCCAGCCTCACTCTCCACAAAACCATCATGCTACATGGCAAAAACATTAACTGGACAAAATGCAACTCAGCCATAAACAATAGCCTGCTAATTCACTTCATCTTCACCCAGTTAATAACATTCCCAACAAGAGTAAACAAATCAGGCACCAGTGGCTACATACTACAACAGATCCTGGCCACAATCCCCTAAAATATCCTACCACCAGGGAATCCACCTGATATTCTGAGTGACCACGATCTAACTTATGCCATTCAGAAAGACTTAAAAAGACTCATGCCCATCCAAGATGACAATTAAGAGACTCAAAAACTTTAATCCTACCCATTTCATTAATATAATAACAAAAAGTATGAGGACGAACTGGAGCCAAGAAAATAAAATTTATTAAGCACTTTCGTCACAATTACCAATGACTTCTTCAGAATACACTTGTCAGTAAAAATCACCTTGAAATACTCTATCCAAAAACACATTAGCATATCTAATTGAATCATTCACGTCCATTTTAAAAAGACAGGCTCAGTAAAAATGTTTTAGTACCAAACCACATGGCTGTTTAGAGAAGACATGTATAAGGTTAAATATGAAAATAAAATAAATATGGTATAAGAAAACACGCACACACACACACACACACACACATATATATATATATATATATATATATATATACATACATATATATGACAATTGTTTAAAACCTTGTCACATGATTTGTGACACTATTTTCAAAAATAAAAATCAGCTTTTAGTTTTAAATAACTGCTAAGAGATACAACTTCGTTAAGACCTGGGGGGCTCATGGTGTTGACCCTCAGTTGCCACATAAGTTCCTTGTATTCTAAAAACAAGTCAAGAGGTCCAGCCCTATCATGAACTTCCACATGTTCCAATATTGTAAACTTAAATTATGACTTGGGAAATTTATAAGATGGTTAGCTAATGCATTTTTTGTATTACCTTTCCCTGTGTCATAATTGTGCTGATAAATCCATGTTCTAAATGCGTTAAATATCAAACAGCAAACTAAATAACAAAAAGCACGAGGATGAATTGGAGCCGAGAAAATAAAAATTTATTAAGCGCTTTCATCACAATTCCCAATGACTTCTTCAAAATACACTTGTCAGTAAAAATCACATTTAAATACTCTATCCAAAGCACATTAGCATATCTAATTGAATCATTCACATCCATTTTAAAAAGACAGGCTCAGGAAAAATGAAGGGCTCACTTGTATTTACAGAAATGCATTGATTTTGACATACAATCCACAATTCCCAATGGTTAGAGACATTTTGGCTAAGAAGTGGTATATACTAAAAAGTGATGAACATGTAGTGGATAAACTAGGTGAGGCATCCATTGTAGTTTACAAAAAAGATATAAGTATCAAAAATATATTGGAGAGAAATAAAGAAGGGGTTAACAATGCCGAAAAGGGTAGGATGACAAAATGAGGACATTGTACACAATGTAAGTCTGCATTGGAAGAAGATAGTGTCCTGATTAAGAACTATGGACACATTAGGTACAACCAGAAGAACAACTGTGGCACAAAAAATGTAGTATACATCGCAGTGTGCCAGATATGCCAGGGATATTAAATAAGGAAGACAAAGAACGCATTTAGAACATGGATTTATCAGCGCAATTATGACATAGGGAAAGGTAATGCAAAAAATGCATTAGCTAAACATCTTATAAATTTCCCAAGTCATAATTTTAAGTTTACAATATTGGAACATGTGGAAGTTCATGAGAGGGGTGGACCTCTTGACTTGTTTTTAGAATACAGGGAACTTATGTGGCAACTGAGGGTCAATGCCACGAGCCCCCCAGGTCTTAACGAAGTTGTATCTCTTAGCAGTTATTTAAAATTAAATCTGTTTTTTATTTTTGAAAATAGGATCACAAATCATCTGAAGGGGTTTTAAACAATTGTTTTATATATATATATATATATATATATATATATATATATTTTATATATATATATATATATATATATATATGGTTCCACTTCATATCGAATTACCATTTCGAATTGCAAATCATCGAGACCAAATCGTCGAAAACTCATTTCATCGAAAACTCATTTCATCGAATCTCAAATCATTGAAAACTATGAAGCAACTACAAATAACATTCCACAATGTTTTTACTATGTTTATGCAGGGGGGCAAGCCCCCCGAACCCCCCATGTAGGGGGCTCCTCCCCCCAAACCCCCCGTAAATAAATATACCAACTCCAAGGTCGCACTACAGTGGGGGAAAAAGGTAATTTCCTAACCCCACTGTAGTGCGACCTTGGAGTTGGTATATTTAATTACAGGGAGTGTGGGGGCGGAGCCCCCCACATAGGGGGTGCAGGGGGCTTGCCCCCTGCATAAACATAGTACAAAGTGTCTGGGATGTTATTTGTAGTTGCTTCATAGTTTTCAATGATTTCAGATTCGATGAAATGAGTTTTCGATGAAATGAGTTTTCAACGATTTGGTCTCAATGATTTGCAATTCGATGAAATGGTAATTCGATGATATGAAGTGGAACCATATATATATATATATATATATATATATATATATATATATATATATATATATATATATATATACATATATATATATGTGTGTGTGTGTGTTTTCTTATACCATATTTCTTTTATTTTCATGCTTGAATATAATTTAATTTGGTACTAAAACATTTTTCCTGAGCCTGTCTTTTTAAAACGGATGTGAATGATTCAATTAGATATGCTAATGTGTTTTGGATAGAGTATTTAAAGGTGATTTTTAATGGCAAGTATATTCTGAAGAAGTCATTGGTAATTGTGACGAAAGTGCATAATACATTTTATTTTCTAGGCTCCAGTTCGTCCTCGTGCTTCTTTGTTATTTAGTTTGCTGTTCAATATTTCTGTTTGCCATTTCATTAATATCCCAACTCATTTCCCATGGTGACAACTACAAAACCTGCCACAAGACAATCGGGAGATTAACAGCAGCTTTCTCTCCATCTCAGATACTCAAGCTTTACACAGACGCAAACATGTTAGAAATAATGCTGCTCCATGGCTAACAAAAGGAAACAATGGAATACAAAGACAAAAAATGGGGATCTGGCATACTAACAAATCCAGCAATAATCACCAAATGTTTACAGAACTTCATAAGAATGCAAAAAAAAAAAAAAAGAAAGAAACAAGTGCTGACAACAAAAAAGATACTACATAGAACTACAAAACAATCACTCAAATGACCCTGGTAAATTCTTGTCAGACATAAATAATCTCTAACACCAGGTAAATCCACACAGACAAGCCACTTATTTATTGAGTCAGACTACTTTATTGTTAATCTGTTTAATAACTATTTTATCAATGTAGCCAAAACCCTACCAGCAAAAGCCTCCAAAGTGAACTCACCCACACATATTACTAACCCTTCCTTCAAACTTAAGGCTGTTCTGACCAACAAAATTAGAAAACTCCTCTCTAAGCTCAAATCTGCAACTCCAGAAGTCGACAACCTCCAAACTATTTCTATCCCAGGCAGCTAATGCTCTTGCCTATGCTCTCTCACTGCTAATTAGCAAATCTATTAATGAATCAAAAGTCACAACATCATGGAAGCAGTTCATACTATTACCCCTCCACAAAGGCAGCTGGCCTTGTGAAATACCTAACTATAGACCCATCACCATCTTTCATCCACTATCCAAAATCCTTAAAAGATGTGTCCACTCGTAACTCCTCTACTGCCTACTTGATAACTACCTGCTATCACACTCACATGGTTTTCATCCCTTCACAGTATTACTTCCATCCTACTGTCATTATTCGACACTGTCAGCTATCATATAGACCAAAATGATAGTATCCTCTACATTTTTTAGTTCTATCAAAAACATTTGACACTGTCCCCCAACATAAACTCCTTCATACTTTAGTTTCCCTAAGCCTCTCACAATCCACTGTCTCTTGGTTCAACAGCTATCTCTGCCACAGAACTCAATGTGTTAAATGGCAATCACTAGAATCCGGAGTCCCCCAAGGATCAGTCTTTGGCTGTTTGCTCTTTAACATATACATTGACTACATGAAGTTGGCATCTCACCCCTCTGCACTCGTACATTATGCAGATCACTCAGCACTAATCTGCTCAGCCACAACTTTAATTTGCCACTGGAACCTCCTTCCGGAGTCATCACTGTATTTCCCTTAAAGAACTAAACTGGCTAGAACTCCCACAGCTCCTTCACTTTAATCAACTCGCCCTCGCTCATAAACTTATCAACCATCCCTTTAACATCCCTTCCCTTCAAACCCTTCTCCAACCCTATCACTCCACTAGGCTCCTAAGATCAAGCAACAAAAATCAACTCACTGTTAAACCCAAAAACTCAGCAGGAGAAGGCATATTTTCATGTACCATATCTAAACATTTTGCACTGGCTTTGTCCTTCTTGTAATCCAGACTAACACCCCACCTAGACTCTTAACCCAACTATACTACTGCCACTACTAACCACAGTCAGAATTAGCTAGTTGTCTTTAAAATCTTGTCTGACAACTTTGTTACTAATATTATAAATGACAAGAAACTATCTTAACTTGCAATATTTACTGTATATACTGTTGATAATCAATATCTTGTAAATGTATTAAAGCCAACAACCTGTAATGTTGTTTACTATTGCTGCAACTTTGTACCTCTATTTATCATGTACGTGATGTGGAGCTTTTCTCTCTGGGCGTCCGCTGAAAAAGGACCTGCATCCAGTCAGAATTTCCTGGTAAATAAATAAATAAATAAATAAATAATTGAATAACAATCCCTTACCCAACAATTCTTCACAAAAATGTTGATCTGGCTGAGCAAGTGAACCCAATGCTGGACTCTAAAAACACCAGTCTAATGCTGTTTCTACCTAAAAATGTAAGCAAATCAAATTATCCCTTCAGAATCACCAGTCTCCGAGACACTTCCGTAGATATTGTCTCCTCCACTAAATTATTGGTAGTCACAGTGAATCACAAATTAACATTTGAAAACCGGATTCAAGTCTCAATACTAATAAAAAAAAAATCAAAACTCGGAGCCCTATATGTAGATAAACCCTACCTTTCTGACCAAGCACAGAAATCATCAGCCATCACATATTTCCTGTCCAGTCTACTATATGCATCTCCTATATTCATGCCCCTTCGATCCACACAACTAGTACAGATGCAGCAATGCTATTACAAAATAACAAAGTTTGCAGCTAATCTCCTCAATCAAACAGATCACTGTGGTTCCCTCCAAAAACTTGCATGGCTGAACCTTCCAAGTCATCTCAAAATATTCCAAATAAAAATTGCGCACAGCATTCTCTACTAACCCCACATATGTCCAGCACCAGGCTCAATGCTACAACGGTACATACCACCAATATTCCTAAGATCATAGGCCTCAAGCATGGTCTTTGTTACCAGAGGACTAAACTCAAATGGGAGTGCACTCCTACTCCTGCACAATAGCCAAACTCTTGAACTTTCTATCATCAGACAAATCACGATGCAAAGTAAAAAAAAAAACACTCCTTGGTGTGTTACACTGTAACTGCAACACCACCAAAGAGCATCAACACAGTTAATCAACCCTACCCACCAACCTACCATAAGCATGCAAAAATATCCCATCCACCTTAACCACCTTTCCTCCACTCCTGCAATCTCTCATTCAGCTACCTTTTTCCTGTCGACCACTTTTCTCCTGCCTCAGTCTCAGACTTAGCTACCTTTTCTCCCTCCCTCTACTCCCTGTTAGCTACCTCTCTCACTTCCATTTTCTATCCCAACACCAACTCACTAAAACTTTACCATGTGATCACCAACCACCCTCGCTATACTTCTAACCTCCATCACACCTAATGTCCATACTTCCATTTCACTCATCTCTCCATATACTCGAATCGTTGACATTCTACTATCAAAACAGATCAACAAAAGAACAAAACAGAGGAATTTGTCATCCATCTTTTTATGAACTCCTTCAGTGGAGCATGCCTTCTATTATTGTTATTCACATTGTTATTCACAATAAAAATGTGAAAAAGAACATGGTAATAACTGTGATAGAACCTGTTTGATAAGATAACACCTGTGCATGAGAAAAAAAACCTTTATACTGTTGTATTAATGTATGCCAAAATAGTTATTAACTTACGTATTAATGCATAGCAAATTCGTATTTTGCTATTTTATTATTGTACTAGTTTACTTGCATGGAGATTTCCACTGGGTATTTGCTGAAAAGTGTATTTTCACAGCCCACTCAGACTTTCCCAGAAGTCAAAATGCAAATAAAAATAAAATAAAATAAAACTGACCTTTTCTACCCTTCATTTTTAGCTTCTCCCCTCCCACCTGTCATTTGACCCTTTCACATTTTTTCTGTTTTAAACTGTATAAATGGCAGATTATGTTTGGTTATGCATCAGCTGCTGCTTTTCCCTCATTATTTTCATAACTGCCTGTTGCACAAGTTATAGCAGCTTCATTTTATTTTCTTGATACGTCTGCCGGAACGTATCATTGCCACTTAGTGTAGAATGATGCCTTATATATCTTTCACACCCACTGCTTCTGCTATGGTGTTCAGTATGGTTTTGACTTGGGCACTGCTCTTTTGCACTGTATTGATTGGCTCATTCTAGTAAACAATTAATGTCACCATTTTGGTGTTCTTCTCATTCTTCTCAAGTGACAACCTCCCATACACGTTTGCTTTGTTAGAGTCCTTCCTGCCGAAGAATGCACCCTTGCGTTAACGTTCATGTTCCACTTGTTTACCCCCCCATAAGTCCTAAATGCACTCACTGCTCACTCATCGCTCTTGTTCTGTAACTCCTTAACTGTTGAACACTTTCAGCTTTGTCCCCAGACTTCTGGCGTGTTTTGGTTAATTTTGCTCTTTTTATTTAATATTCTACAATTCCAGAAATGGTTCAGCATTCATTCATTGAGATTTCAAGATAAGCTTGCATACTTTCAGACATTCTTGGATTGTTACTAGACTAACAACCAAGCCTAGCCAAGTTTTCCTGTAAGAGTAATGATTCCTGTTCCCACATAGAACATTGAGGGCCAGGCATTTATATGCTACCTCTGTCCGTAAGGGACATGGGTGCCAGACCCAGTGTAAATTTCCTATTCCCCATCCATTTGTCTAGGTTGTGCTTAAACTGGTTAATATATGATCTCAACTTCACATGGATGGGAAGCCTGTTCCACAGGAGGAGCAGTCTCTGGGACACATATCTGTCTTTCCAACATGTTCTGTTTAAAGTCAGACAAAATGCAGGTCTGTAGAGGTTGTATATTTGGTACTCTTTGACTTACAATATGAAGGAGGTTCATATATATGGGGTTTATGGATGCATTTTAAGCCAGGCATGGACCCCCTTTCAGCAATCTGAGTAGAGGGAAAGGGCTTTAAGATGCTCTGCATAAGGAAGGTTTATTATGCTTTGTGTTCTTTTGTAAGGAACCGCTGAGGTCATTCTAGTTGCTGCATATGCCTGGTCAGGTACATGTCAAAGGCAGTATTGCACGCTATGATTGGTTTGATAAGGGCAGAGTATAGTGGGATGATGACCTCTTTGGACCTAGATGCCATGTCCTTACTTAAAAGTTGTGTAACATAAAAAGATTTCCTCACCACTGAGGCCACATGATGGTCAAAAGTAGGGCTTCTGTCTATGTGCTACCCAGATCCCTTACCACTGGGTTGAATCTAAACGGTGTATTATCAACATGGTTATTAGATGGGATGGTTGACTTCCTAGAGGGTATAATTATGCATTGCTTAGTACTGAGTTTAAGACCATGGCTTTGGCATCATTTGTTAGTTAGAGATAGACTTTCTTAAAGAATGCTAGTGTCTGTAGGAGAGTTGATAATAACCCCCAAATTTCAATCATCTGCAAATTTATTCAGCCATAAACCTTCAGCATTTGCTTCCATTTCAGAGAAATCAATGCCAAAAGGGAGGAGACCCAGTATTGAGCCCTGGTGGACTTCACTAGTGACTGGCCTCTTGGAGCAGGTGGCCTCACCTATTTTGACCTCCTGGTTCCTATCAGTGAGCCAGTGACTATGTAGTGGGTGATAAAATGGTGTATACCTAAAGTAGTGAGCTTGTCTATAATGTCTGAATAGGGTATTGCATCATATGCCTTGGCCAGGTCAAGGTAAGGTGTGTACACAGTCTTACCTTCACCCAATGCTTTGGTGACCCTCTCAAAAAAGTCCTCCAGATTTACTAGGCATGGCCTTCTTTTAACAAAGCTGAACTGTGATGGGTCCAGCGTTTACAGGTTACCTTTGTCCTCATTTAACTTAAACATTATGATTCTTTCCATGGCCCTACATATGAGGCTGATAAGCCTTATGGGCCTGTAGTAATTTATGACTCAGCATATTAAAAAAAATGAACATATCCCATTTATACAGAAATACATACTCATTTTAGGCCTGAAATCACATATGTTTTTGATAGCTTATGTGTATTTTACTTTGAAGAAAATGAAAATCCGCACATCTGTTTTCAGTTGTCCTTTTAATAAAAGCTGTACTCTATGAATTTTCAAAGGCCATTATGGCCTGAGTTTTACCTTAATTTCACATGACAGTATCTCCCTGTACCAAGGAAAGGCATATAAAGGAAATTCAAGGATTTAAAGAAAAGTGTGGGATTCTGAAATCATAAGACCTAGAATTCCATGTTAACTGAGGGAAGGCAAGGTGCAGTTTCCTCACAGTATACATCTCAGAATCCCAGGACATTTAAGAGAGGATATGTACAGGATCCTGATAGCATATTTCCCAAAATCCCAGTCAGTTAAGGGAAAACAAGGTGCAGAATCCTGATAGCTTATGCTCCAGAATTCCAGGTTGACTAAGGGAAGGCAAGGTGCAGAATACTACTGACATATGACATATGATCCCAGCTTAATTAAGGGAGCAAAAGGTGCAGAATTCTGACTGCATTCACCCCAGAATCCCAGGTTAGTTAAGGGAGGATATAATGCAGGATCCTGACAGAATATGCCCCATAATTCCAGGTTAACTAAGGGAAGACAAACAAGGTGCAGGATCCTGACAGGAGATGCTGCAGGATCTGATTTTAGTTCAGGATGGGCAAGGTGCAGGATCCTGACAGCATATGCTGCAGGATCTGAGGTTAGTGGGTTAATTAAGGGAGAACATGGAGAAGGCTCTTGATAGCACATGACACAGTATCCCAGGATCGTTAAGGAAGGCTAAGGTCTAGGATCTTGATAGTATATGCCCTATCATCTCAAGCTAATTAAGGTAGGAAAAAGTACAGGATCCTTACAGAATATGCTGCAGGATCTGAGGTTACAGGATCCTTACAGAATATGCTGCAAGATCTGAGGTTAGTTAAGGATGGGCAAGGTGCAGGATCCTGACAGGATATGGCTGCAGGATCTGAGGTAAGTTAAGGATGGGAAAGGTACTGGATCCTGAAATGGAGATGCTGCAGGATCTGAGGTTAGTTAAGGATGGGCAAAGTGCGGAATCCTGACAGGATATGCTGCAGGATCTGAGGTTAGTTAAGGATGGGCAAGGTGCAGGATCCTGACATGAGATGCTGCAGGATCTGAGGCTAGTTAAGGATGGGCAAGGTGGAGGATCCTGATAGGAGATGCTGCAGGATCTGAGGTTACAGGATCCTTACAGAATATGCTGCAGGATCTGAGGTTAGTTAAGGATGGGCAAGGTGCAGGATCCTGACAGGAGATGCTGCAGGATCTGAGGTTACAGGATCCTTACAGAATATGCCGCAGGATCTGAGATTAGATAAGGATGGGCAAGGTGCAGGATCCTGACAGGAGATGCTGCAAGATCTGAGGTTAGTTAAGGATGGGCAAGGTGCAGGATCCTGACAGGATATGCTGCAGAATTTGTGGTTAGTTAAGGATGGGCAAGGTGCAGGATCTTGACAGGAGATGCTGCAGGATCTGAGGTTAATTAAGGATGGGCAAGGTGCAGGATCCTGACAGGATATGCTGCAGAATCTGAGGTTAGTTTAGGATGGGCAAGGTGCAGGATACTGGCAGGAGATGCTGCAGGATCTGAGGTTAGTTAAGGATGGCAAGGTGCAGGATCCTGATAGGAGATGCTGCAGGATCTGAGGTTACAGGATCCTTACAGAATATGCTGCAGGATCTGAGGTTAGTTAAGGAGGAGCAAGGTGCAGGATCCTGACAGGAGATGCTGCAAGATCTGAGGTTAGTTAAGGATGGGCAAGGTGCAGGATCCTGACAGGATATGCTGCAGGATCTGAGGTTACAGGATCCTTACAGAATATGCTGCAGAATCTGAGGTTGGTTAAGGATGGGCAAGATGCAGGATCCTGACAGGAGATGCAGCAGGATCTGAGGTTACAGTATCCTTACAGAATATGCTGCAGGATCTGAGGTTAGTTAAGGATGGGCAAGGTGCAGGATCCTGACAGGAGATGCTGCAGGATCTGAGGTTAGTTAAGGATGGGCAAGGTGCAGGATCCTGATAGGAGTTGCTGCAGGATCTGAGGTTACAGGATCCATATATAATATGCTGCAGGATCTGAGATTAGTTAAGGATGGGCAAGGTGCAGGATCCTGACAGGAGATGTTGCAGGATCTGAGGTTAATTAAGGATGGGCAAGGTGCAGGATCCTGACAGGAGATGCTGCAGGATCTGAGGTTAGTTAAGGATGGGCAAGGTGCAGGAACCTGACAGGAGATGCTGCAGGATCTATAGTTAGTTAAGAATGGGAAAGGTGCAGGATCCTGACAGGAGATGCTGCAAGATCTGAGGTTAGTTAAGGATGGGCAAAGTGCAGGATCATGACAGGATATGCTGCAGGATCTGAGGTTACAGGATCCTTACAGAATATGCTGCAGGATCTGAGGTTGGTTAAGGATGGGCAAGATGCAGGATCCTGACAGGAGATGCTGCAGGATCTAAGGTTAGTTAAGGATGGGCAAGGTGCAGGATCCTGACAGGAGATACTGCAAGATCTGAGGTTAGTTAAGGGTGGGCAAGGTGCAGGATCTTGACAGGATATGCTGCAGGATCTGAGGTTAGTTAAGAATGGGCAAGGTACAGGATCCTGAAGAAACTGACAGGTTTACTTATACTCAACTGGCAGAGATTTTAAGTTGGCATCTCAACAGTGCAACTGAGTTCCAGTGAACTGAAGGGAAGACATGGCAATGTCACTCCTTACAGTGGTTGAACATTATAGCAGTCATGACAATCAACAGATCTATAAGTCAGGGAAATTCACAGAGAAGGTACTAAGAGAAAGTAATTGTTGTTTTGGTGAATAGCATATCAGATAAACAACAATTTGACTTTGTGGAAACCAAGTCACATCAGTCTAATCTGATGAATATTTATGTCTAGTTAACAGTAAAACTTAACCTTGGCATTAGAATTTGCTCCCATTCTCAACAAATCACATTCTTAAAACTTCCCTGAACAATACAGTCTATCACTAGTAAAACTAAGATGATTTTTTAGTGAGTTAAATATATCAAAATATAAGCAAACATGATAACTTGGAAAGGCAATGAGTGTCACTCAGAAAAAAGATCATCTATTTTCAGATCCGTGCTAAGACAGAAGGAATAATTGCAAGCAGGTGAGGAGGTCTTCACAGTGACCCAAACAGGATGTAGGCTTGACTTGATCAATAACATTTAAGAATCAATACATAGAAGTGTAAAGCACTTCACCTGGGCTGTAACAGTTCTAAAATTAAATCCCAAATAGGAGGAAATAAATAACCCTAAAAAAATTATGGATCAGGATAAAAGGTCTCACTTTGGCAGTAATGCTGGAATGGCAGGGGTGGCCCATGCTATTGGACTGCCAGACTGCAGCTGTAAAAAATGAAGAAATTAAAAGAAAAAAAAAAAAAGATAAAAAAAATTCAAAATTCGTGGACTTTCTCGCATGCGCACTAGTCCGGACTCAGTCTGGAGCATGCACAGATTGTTTCAGCAGCAGTCCGGATGTCCTGGAAACTTGCTGGGAAACTCATCAGAGTCTGACTGCAACGTCAGTAGTTTGCAGTCTCGTCGGGGGAAGATCTCGTGATTTGGAGCTGTGGATGGGAGGGAAAATCTCGCGATGTGGACGGGCATGGTTTGCAGCTATGGATTCTATGTGTGGATGGGGATTTGGAGCAGGTTTGCAGGTAAGTGTGTGTGTGGTTTGCAGCTATGGATTTTATGTGTGGATGGGGATTTGGAGCAGATGTGTGTGCAGCTATGGATTTTATGTGTGGATGGGGATTTGGAGCAGGTGTGTGTGTGTTTGCAGCTATGGATTTTATGTGTGGATGGGGATTTGGAGCAGGTGTGTATGTGCTTGCAGCTAGGGATTTGGAGTGTGTGTGTTTGCAGCTATGGATTTTGGGATTTGGAGTGTGTGTGCAGCTATGGATTTTGAGTGTGTGTGTTTTTGCAGCTATGGATTTTGGGATTTGGAGTGTGTGTGTGCAGCTACGGATTTTGGGATTTGGTGTGTGTGTGCAGCTATGGATTTTGGGATTTGGTGTGTGTGTGTGTTTGCAGCTATGGATTTTGGGATTTGGTGTGTGTTTGCAGCTGTGGATTTTGGGATTTGGTGTGTGCAGCTATGGATTTTGGGATTTGGAGTGTGTGTGCAGCTATGGATTTTGGGATTTGGAGTATGTGCAGCTATGGATTTTGGGATTTGGAGTGTGTGCAGCTATGGGATTTGGAGTGTGTGTGCAGCTATGGGATTTGGAGTGTGTGTAGCTATGGGATTTGGGGTGTGTGTGTGTGCATGCGTGTGTGTGTGTGTGTGTGTGTGTGTGTGTGTGTGTGTGTGTGTGTGTGTGTGTGGGTGGGTGTGTGTGGGTGTGTGTGTGTGAAAATGGCCCAGTTGCTATATACTGGTGGCTAGGCTCAGGAGGTGTGGTAGGGAATACCACCTTGTATGCAGGTGTTAAAGACCTGAATTCCCTACTGACCACCATTTGTAACAAAATTGCAGATTTTTGCCTCATATTTGATCTGAGCTGTTCCTAATAATATCTGTGGTTTCTAAATGTTGCAATGCTTGATATTTGGTAGTGCAATGGTAGCATTGTTGCCTCACAGCTGCAGGTTTTCAGGTTTGATTCTTGGTTGGGGTGCCTTCTTTGTGGGGTTTGCATCTTCTCCCTGCGTTTATGCTGGTTTGCTTTTGTGTCCTCCCATGTTACAAAGACATGTCTGCATTATTTCTTCCTGGGCCTCTGCTGAAAATTGTTTTTTTGTTCCAAGTCAGACTGTCCTGATTAACAAATGTTAAATAAAATTGACAGGCATTTGAATTTCAGACTTTAGGTTTCTGAATGTTTAATTCCTTACATATTTGATGGTGCAGTGATAGCATTGTTGCCTCACAGCTATAGGTTTTCTGGTTTGATTCTTGGCTGGGGTGCCTTCTGTGTGGAGTCTGCATCTTATCCCTGTGTTTGTGTGGATTTGCTCTGGTGTCCTGCCATTTTACAATGACATGTGTCTGCAGTATTTCTCCCTGAGCCTCTGCTGAAAATTGTTTTTGTTCCATCAGAAGTAAAATTGACAGGCATTTGAATTTCAGACTTCATATTCTTCAGAAAATACATAGTAACACAACCTAAGTTTATAAGATGAATATTTGAAATTTGTCCTTATTTTTGGGACTGTATTACCACATTATTGGCTTTGTCCAGGTTTTTTGTGCTAAGGTTGACAGCTATGGCAAGAACTGAATTCACTGAATATGTTTGAGGGCTGTATTCCCTCATTACTGGGTTTGTCCAGGTGTTTTTTGCTAAGAGGTTGACAGCTATGGTGAGAACTGAATTCATTAAATGATAGCCATTTAAGTTTCAGTCTTCCGCTCTTTCACAAAGCAGCTGATTTGGCGTAGTGGTATGTTGCTCTGACTGTTTTGCACAGAGACCTTGGCAGTAAAATGTATGGTGGTAACACAACATTTTTCTTTCACAAAGCAGGTGATTTGGCATAGTGGTATGTTGCTCTGACTGTTTTGCACAGGGACATTGATAGTAAAATATATGGTGATAACAAAGCATTTTTCTTTCACAAAGCAGCTGATTTGGCATAATGGTATGTTGCTCTGACTCTTTTGCACAGGGACCTTGGCAGTAAAATGTATGGTGGTAACACAGCATTTTATTCTAGCAACTTTCCAAGATTATACAAGCAATGTTTAATGTGTCCCTGGTTTTGGGGCTTTTGATCACCCCCCCCCCAATAAATTTGGCTTTTTCCAGATTTCTTGTGCTGTGAAGTTGAGATGCAGTTGAGTATTGAGTAGATGTTACAAGGAGCTGAGAGCTGCAGGGGAAGAGAAGTTTAGTGCTGCTTATGCTAAGTCAGCTTGCATTGTTAATAGCACAACAGGTTGTGCACTTGCTTTTGATGCAGAAGGTTGTTGGTTCTACTCCCACAAGGGATGAATGCTGCCAAACTGAAAATGTTAAGATACTAACTATGAGCCTGTTAGTTTGCCATCCATTTCCTATTGCAATATTACTAGCTTATCATTTTTAATGTAATATAGGCAATTTATTCCTCAGGGGCATCAGACACTTTATTTTTCGATGAAACCATGAAATATAAAGGTGTTTGCTAGCAGCAACCTCTTCATTAGTTACAGATTTATTTAATGTGGAATTATTTAGATGACTTTTTTACTTCTTCAGAGATTGTGCATATTTACTGATAATGATGGACTGTAGAATTGTGCATATTTACTGATAATGGTGGACTGTAGAATTGTCCATATTTACTGATAATGGTGGACTGTAGAATTGTGCATATTTACTGATAATGGTGGACTGTAGATGTTTGAGTAGACTTTTATGATGGAAATGTTCTGAACTGGGCAGTTTTGTCATTATGGGTGCATGCATTTTGTTTCATTGTTTACTGGAAAGATGTTCTGAATTGGGCAGTTATGTCATTATTGGTGCATGCGTTTTGTTTCATAGTTTACTGGAAAAATGTTCAAAACAATAGGAAGGTGTATCAAAGAGCACATGTATGTTTCATATGCAAGGGGCCTATGATTTGAAGACAGCCCAGAATTAATCTTTATCTGCCACTGGTAAAATGTATTTTCTTTGAATGTGGGTTTCAATGCTGTTTCAATGAATGTGAGTTTCAAGGCCAGAGAAGTTTTAATGCTAAGTTTGTTTAGCAGATGTCTTAGTGTTTGTGCTGTAAAATGCAAAATAAAACTTTCAAATGAAGTCCAAATCATCGTAGAAGTAAATCAGTATGCACGTGTTTATGGTAAATGGAGTGAAATAGCCAAGTAATGGATCATTGGAATGGCTGTAGGGGGAGGCTCCATTCGACCATGATTTTGTGAGGAGGAAGGGTGGCAAACTTAAAGATGGCCCCAGCTGAACTATATCTCCCAACTGTCCAGATTTTCAAAGAATGAATAGATTTTTGCTTCTTATTTTTGGTTTGTTCCTCATAAAATTCGTGGTTTTCTGGCAAATCATTTAGGAATTGTCACTAAATAATGACACAATGAGTTTCAGACTTCATAATCTTCAGAAAAATGCATGCTAAAGTAAGACCTGTTGTTCTATCAACTGTCTCAGTTTATACAAGAGCAATTTTTAGTACTGTTTATATGTTCCCCCAATATATTTGGCCTTGTCCAGATTTATTGCATTAACAGGTGGAGAGGTACATGCAAATAAATTGCTTTATAGAATTAGGCATAGCCAAACCTCTCAACTCTCCCTGATTTTGGCTCAAAATGTTGCTCTTCCCTTTAATAATCCCTCCGCAAAATAACAATTTTGGAAGAAAACATGGAGGGTTTACAATTAAGAAATAACTGTAATAATCAGAGTTATAGATTACTTTTATTTCAGAAATGCATGTAGATTATTTTATTTTGTCAGCTGCTCAAGTTAGCAGTACTAATATTAAAGTGTCCCTTCTTCGACAGGTTCCCAGCTGTATTGTGTGGCTATTTTATATTTTTACATCACATTTTTTGGTCCATTTTTCATAAAATTGTGTTTTTTTTTGGCAAATTAGTGACAAATCATTAAAGACTGAAGTTAGAAAAATAATGACAGACATTTGAGTTTCAGATTTCATACCATTCAGAAAATTCATACTAATGCAAGTCCTATTCTATTATCTTTCTAAGTTTATAAGAGCAATATTTAAAAATTGTACTTATTTTTGGGCCTTTGTCCCACTTCTTTGTATGGCTTTGTCCAGATTTCTTGCTCTGAGGTTGAGAGATATGACAAATGTGTCAGGGCCATCACAGTCAGCCAGAGACATTTCAAATTGTGACATACTTGTTGCACCCCACTCCCCCATGTAGTGACTCTGGATGTGTCGAAGCAAGGCGAGGAGTAGTTGTGCAGTGTAAATGTGCAGAGTATCCCCCCCATCCAAGGTAGACACAAGTACTAGAGTGGCTTTTCATCTGTTTTTGATTTTTGCAGAATGGTCTGGTTTCTGTCATATTTTTTGGACTGTTGATTTATGCTTATTACTCAAAGTGCCTGTTGCTCTGTGTTTAAGTAGCAATACTTTAATGACCATCAGGTAAGCTTTGCTGAGATCTTAAGATGCAAGTAAGCTTTAATAAGCATACTGTTAAAGAATTGCCAACATTGAAAGCCTTTCTGTTGTTGCCATGTAGACAATACTTAACTAGATAATGTATAAGCCTTGGGTATTGAAATGCATATGACAGTATTTGTAATAAAGGACAGGATTACATTATTTTAAGAAGCTCATTATACTTGGAGACTTCCAGTCATCTCTGCAGGCTTTACCCGTAAACTAAACATAATGCCAGTCGTGTGGTCTATAATCTGTACAGTAATCCTTTTAAGCAATGTATCTTGAGCTTATTTCTTGTTCGCTTTTCATTTCTTACTTTGATCATGTTTTCCCCATGAAACAAGTAGATAGTTGTCAGGCAGCAGGTCTTTTTTTGGATAAGAAACATTTTTACAAGTGGGGGCATCAGAGATTTCTACTTTCAGCATGTTACTTGGTACTTTAATAAAGCTGAATATAAATTATAATTAGAACTGCAGTGCAAGAAGGGGTTTGAGTTGAGTGCTGCTTGTTTTTCTTTTACTTGATTTTGACTGGCATTCCATTAATGTATTTAAAAAGTAATTTATTTTTTCTTGCCTCACAACCTGTTTGTTTCCATCTAGGTATTAAGTAAGCTGTCATGCAGCCAATGCATTTAAATATTTTTATTCTTCTACACTTCATTTTGTCTTGATTGGACTCTCATAATGACGGTTTGGCACCCAGGGCAGTGTATTTAGTTAGTTTTTGTGGTTTTGAACATAGCCCCTCCCCTTTCTAGTTGGCCACACCCCTTTCTCATTGACCCCACCCATTCAACTGTCTCATGCAGCCCCTTTGATTTGAGGTCACCAGCCACCACTGTGGAATGGACCATTGTGTACACACTGAGAAAGCTGTGGTCAAGAGCACTAAAATGCTAGTTATATCTCGAGATGAGAAAACTTTAAACTAAGCAGAGTATATTATAATTTTGCAAGTTCCTAGGTTCATGACCCATTAGGTGTACTCTATTTTTGATTTCCATTCAAAGACATGGGAATCAAACTAGTCAAGATGGTGCAAAGAAAGGTTACCAGGATACTCAAGGTAATAGAGGTTAAAGATAAATTTACTCTAATCTGAGTGTTGGAGAGAAATGGAACCTGCTATAGATGGACAAACTGGAAAGAGACTTAAAGAATGTAGCAAATGGTTCATGAGTAAAGACACGGCATAAAGGATGGGAATGTCTGCCGGATTAGGAGTACAAACATCAACCTAGGTATTTGGAAATGCTTTTTCATGAACATGTCTACCAAAATAATGAAACAAGTTCCATCTAAGCATAAGCTGTCATTTTTAAAATGTAAAAAGAACTAGATGGACAGAAGAGGTTACCTGCATGGGCAGTTGACTATAAGATCAGAATTTGTCATGAAGGCCTAAGAATAAAAGAAGCAGGGTAGGAGGGGATACAGTAATGTACTTCCTACAAAATCATAGCAGACTAGAAATATATTTTTCTCCTA